>NC_067159.1:9650900-9872053 GCF_903995435.1 Acomys russatus
TCTATGTTTTCCAATGGTCTTATGCAATCCCTGTAAAGGGTTGTTCAACCCCCCCCCAAAGGGGTCACAGCCCCCATGTTGAGAATCACTGAACTAGATGGTACAGTGAAACTTTATATTATAAAAAGAAAGTAAATGTTTTTACACATAATATATTAAATACTTTTAAGATTCAACAGTAAAAGAAATAAATAAGCCAATTTAAAAATTGGCAGATATTTTACTATAAAAATATGTGAATGGTAAATGGGAGCAATTACTTGTCTCTCTTGTCAATGGGGGTGTACTATATACCACATAATAAGGTTAATATATTTTTTAAAGTAAGCACACCAAGTCTTAATGATAATATAAAACTATAATTCTTATATACTATTAATGAGGATGTACAATAATATGTTCCTATTGAAAAACATATTTATGGTTATGTAAAATGTTAAAGATTTATGATCCAGCAATTCATTATGCTTCTAGGCATTTTCTTAAGAAAAATGAAAATATAGTCTCATACAAAAAATTATACAAGAATGTTCAGAGCAGCTTGGTTTGTAGTAATCCCAAATGGGAAACAAATGCCCTTTGACATACTAATGCACAAATGAAATATGCTTTAACTAGATACTGGAATATTTCTCAGTAATAAACTAGAATGTACTATTTATGATATGCTGCAGAATTTGAATGAAGGATGAATAGTAGAGGGTTATTGAAAGGATTAAATAACACTAAAGATTTTTTTTCAAAAAATATGGAAACATCTAGTATAGATATGTATATAGAGAGAATTAGAAAGGAGTTGGGTAACCTGTAACAGGGCAACAACATCCTACTAAATACCAGAGGCTAATGAAAAAAAAAGTGCCTTATATGAGTTTACTTCTTTGGGGGTTGTTGGACACTGATGTCAAATAGACACTTAAATAATATAGTATATTGCTCTTTTTTTTCTTAGTTACACCCAGAACTTGGTAGTAAGATCCTATTGCTGAAGACACTGCATACTTGAGTCATATAACACAAAGAAATCAAGTTATGAATCTCAAAATGTCGTCTCTACTGGTTAAATTTCATAATGCTGGAAGGTTCTATGCAAGCTACTAGAAGAGAAAAGCAGTCACTAATCAAACACAGCTATGAACCCTGTGGGCTAAAGAATGATTGCCTCAAGAAGATATGTCTATGATGCAATAGTGACATGAGCATCATGTGAGTAACCAACCATTTTCTGATTGGATTTAAGTCATGTCCACAAGATGAAACCCATACCTGGCACCATAACCAAGCTAAGAACCTATGCCTAACAATTCAGAGAGCATCAGGAGAAATCTACTACTGTTCTAATGACTTACCATTATGACCATAAATCAGTGCATCTCTCAAACTGCATCTGAGAGGTTTCTGTGTGCAGTATACAGTAATTAATACAGTAACCCACAACTGGCTAAGGTACAAAGAATAAGAAATTGAAGAATTCTCAGCCCTAAAGAAAGAACTGTCTCCCTATCAGGGCTCATGGATCAACTCAAAAGAGGGAGCATAAAGAAGTGAGAGCCTGAGGTGGTGGATGAACACAAGAAAAAATTTTTCTAGACATGGAAGATCTACTGCAAATAAGTCCAGAGTTTTTGACAGCATTACAAACCAAAACCCATGCAAGCCTAATCCAGACCAAATCTCAACAGAGGAGGTGAGCTGGGCAAACTATCCTACTCCAAGCAGTGGAATTATTGGCAATTTTTAGCTACTGTGAGTGACAGTTTACTCTAAGAGTGTAGGACCTGATAAGTCAACCACTTTCCAATGAATGACCACATGTCTAAGAATATTTGGACAACACCAGTTGGAAAGTTGAATGGATTGGAAATTGGAGTGAATCCAGGAAAAATTGGGAGCTGTAATGAATATAGTAAAAATATCATGTATGAAACTTTCAAAGAACTAATTAAAATGTAAAAGAATAGGTATGGTAAGTAACAAAAGATACATATAAAAGTACATACTACGTGATTCAGGTATTTAACATTTCAGAAAATGGAAAAAATAGAAATAGAAATTGGACCAGAAATTACGTAAGATAAGTATGACGTGAGGTAAAAAGTTGAGTATAGTGACAGATGTATGAAAGGGACTACAAAAAACAGGAATTTTTAAGACTGTGGCCTATGTTATTTCTCAGCTGAGGCAATGTATTTACACAAGTGTGTATGTTGGCATAAGGTTATTTTGTAATTCAAATGCTGATTTCTGTATCCCCCATGTCTGGTTGTAAGCCTTGTTCTGAGATCTCCTGTCTCAGTGTTTCATAAATTTTTGCTTCCCAAATGTCCCCTTCTATGCCATAAAGCAGCTTACAGCCAATCACTGAGCAGGAGAAAGAATAGGTCTGGACTTCCTGCCAAATAAGGAAAGAGGAGTTAGAAGAAGAAGGAGATTCAGGCACAGGCAGAGGTTCAGGAGAAATGAAGAAGATTCAGCTGGAGCAAAGAAAGAACTAAAAAGCAAGAAACTTGGGGATTTTTGGTAAAGGTGGTGTCAGGATAACATAAAGGCTTAACAACAATCTTAAACTACTCAAGATTGTCCCGTAAAGCCTTTAAAAAAACAAATATTAAAGAGTCTCAATTATTTGTGTGATAGCCAGGTTAAAAAAGAAATGAAGAGAAACAAACATAATTTTATAAAAATAACAGTAACATATGTATATGTAAAAAGGTCCATCCTGATTTGTTGCTATCCATGACTCCAAATTCATAACATGTCTACCGACTTGCGTAAGTTTAGAAATCAGCCTTTAGTATTTGTTCTTAAATCTCCTTCCTTTCTTTTTTGCTCATGTGGTTCTATCATAAAATATGTCCTTTTCAGTCCCTCTCAACACATATTCTTACTAGTTATTAACCATTCTTTCACTCAGCTTATATCATTTCCCACAAAACCTTCCATGATGATTTCTTTTTTTTTATACCTAACCCTCACTCCTGTAAAGAATACCTGCTCTCTGTGAATCTCTTTCCCTTGAAAGAGATTCAGATCCCTCTGTTATAAGCATCTCTTTCTTCACAGGATGTAAACTTTTGAAAATAGGCATACCTAATTAATATTTGACTCACTGAAACATAGCACAAAAGTACATTAAAAATTAATAAGACTGCTAAAACAAGTAATTTAACATCATTAATTAGCTCCAAATAGTCTAATATAGTGGACTCAACAAAATACTACAAAGTCGGGGGCTTTGGTGTTGTTCTTAAATGATGTTTTAAGCATAAGAAAAAGTTCTTCATCAACCAACAAGATAATCAAATGATCTGCCTGCAAGAGCCATATAAGTCCCAGCATCCGTGAATCCTGTCACAGCATTTTCAGACTCATATACACCTGTTTTCCACAGAGCGTCAAAGACTCAGGTCCCCACAAACCTGCAAGTATCACCTCTGATTCTTTCCTTCACAGTAAACAAAAATATATCTGCTTCCTGCCTTCCTGATTTTTTATTTGCTCAGACTCATGTCAAAGTGAATGATAAAATCTGTCCAGTTGGTGAATATGACCACTTCTTTTACAAAATCTACAATGGTCCTGTTTTCATCTAATCACAGACAAAATTTTCCTATCCTTTCCTCACCATTACTGGCCAGTTTCTGAACCTCCCACCCTTCTATCTAACATTCAGGGGAACTGACACCTCCCTAACAGTTAAAATCTGCCACTTCCGGCCCATGACTCACAGCATTTTCAGAGGGTTCTTTTTTATGAAGAACGCTCCTGATGTCAATTTCCAGTAAACCTCCGAAACAAAACCACAATGATCTGGGCCCACATCTCAGGACTCAGTGTGGAAGGCAGAACTGAACACCATTTAATTACTCAAAGCAAGAAACTTGAGCTAGTAAACTATGGTAGGTTCCGAGTTTGAGCTCTCTCTCCTCTCTCTCTCTCTCTCTCTCTCTCTCTCTCTCTCTCTCTCTCTCTCTCTCTCTCTCTCTGTATGTGTGTGTGTAATTGCAGTACCATATACTCTTGCCTTCAATGAAATCAAGTTTACAGGTGTCTGTGGTTAGACAGAAACTTCAAAACACCTTACCAGTCCTATAGCTCTGTCTTTACCTAATTCAGTATTAGATGCCAATCTGTAACTACAGCAAGGAGCTTTGCTTTTACATAGACCATTTATGAGATATTAGCAAGTTCTTCCCAAACAAAACCAAAAACAAGGCAGTAAGGAATGATCAGACATTTTGAAAGTAAATTACTTAACTTTAGGTGCCATGTATGCATCGAAAGGAGGGAGCCAACCAACAGTCCTGCACAGATATAACGCCTAGGAACCACAACAAAGACCAGCATGGCACAACAAGCCTAAGACTGCAATAAAAGTATGCATAACTTGGGGTAACTAACAGGTCTCAAGTCGTATGCAGGACCTACTCAAGAAGAGGTAAATATCAGAAACTCAGCGCTGGGCTAGTGAATTTGTGAATTATGGAGGACCACCAAAAACTACCACTTTGCTAACCAAGAAAAATCCCTAACTACATGCTTAACATTTATCCTTATGCCCACAAATAAGTATAGTCTTCACCCTACATCAAGGAAACTTCTGTTTGCAGTAGACAAAAAAACATTATGGAAGGCCACAATCCATCAAAGTGAGGAGTTTTGGAATCCAGTCCCAATGAATACATCTATGAAACAACTCACCAACATGGATGCTTATACATGTGTGAGAACAACAGTAGACACCCTAACACGTACTGGGATAAAACCCACAAGGCTGCAACCCTAGCCCAAGAACTACAGGCAACTACAGAATGATGACAGTGGGAGAAACCATCTTCCCCAGAGAAGAGCGCGCCAACTGATTATCCAATACCAAATGGTCAGTCAGAAAAGCATACATATATGTGACATTATACAAACCTAGTAGGCTGTATTTATGATAGTGTGTGTGCATGTACAGGTGTGTGTGTGTGTGTGTGTGTGTGTGCGCACACGTGTGCACGCATGTGCAACGTGTGTGTGTGTGTGCATGTGTAAGAGAGGAAGGGAGGGACAGAGGGAAGGAGGGAGGGAGAAAGAGAAATTAATGACAAAAGAGTCCATGAACTTGAAAAATAACTTTGAGGGATATATGGGAGGGCTTGGGGAAAGGAAATAGAAGAGGGAAATTATGTAATTATATTATCATTTTAAGGGGGAAAGAAATAACTTTTAAAAACAAAGATGAAGGTGAAGGTTTTTTATGTGCGCTGTTTAATAAGCTTGTAAGCTAATGTTCATTGTGAGTCTGTAAGCAAAAAGTATAATTAGAAAACTAGAGGATTTTTTTATACTAAAAACTCCTTATTCATTATACTTCTTTCAGTGCGTTGAGGTCTATTTAGTCTGAGATTATGGACAGGCCAGCACATATCAACTCAAGACAGGTGGACCTTGGTAGGAGAACATATCTCTTGTCGATATGATCTACAGATACTTTAAGACTTGTGCCTGCCTGTGAACCTAATATCAGCTTCAGCGAAGCACAGAACTTTGATGGACTTGCTGCTCTCTCTGAAAGTGGGATGAAGCCGAGTCAGATTGCGAGTAGTAACTGACCTACAGTTGCTTCCAGGTATGGAAAGACCAGGTATGACCAGTGTAACTTGGTGAAGATGACTCACTGAGTTCCTAGAGTACAGATCACGTTTGATAAACAGAAGCTTTAGAGCCAGGTTTGCTTCAAGTTCCAGCACTACCACGTAAGTATACCCTTGGACAACTTCCTTAAGCTGTCAAGCTTCCAGTTTCCTCATCTTTAAACAGGACTAATACTATTGCCCTCACAGGTTGTTCTAGGGTAGAATTTCCTGAATGGCTCAGTGCCAGAGGTTCAGTGAGAGCCAAGTGAAGAGCCAAGACAATTCCTGGGAGTGGCCCTGAGTTTCTGAGAGGGTCTCAAGAGTGAAACAGACTGTTGCCAGAAAGGCTGAGTAATCCTTTTCCTCATTTTGTGTCTTGAAAATATTTCTTTAAAAGTTTTGTTTGCCCTTTGTAACAAAAAAGTTCATGGGGTAGAGATCTTTATAATAAGACTACTGCTGTTTAAATTTGGGGCAGTTATCGAGCACACTCACACAGTCCATCCTGTAGACACCTTATCCTTTTTATTAGTCTAAAAACCAGGAAGAACTTTGCAGTAAATGGTACAACCTTTCTACCTGGTGGGAATGGACAAGCAGCAGAGAGGATTTGCCAGAGATTAATGGCCTACATTGTGAGCTCTTACCTATTAGTTGTAGAAGTGAATATTTTCCTTTTTCCCAAAATCTTTCCTCCCAAGTAACCAACCTCCCTCTTGCCCAGCAGCAGTAAGCCCGGAGGCCAGATCTGGACAGCTGTCTGGTTTCTATAGATTCTTTTGATTCAACACCCTGAGACCATCCTACGGGCAGGTTCCTAGTCCACAGAGCAACCTGCACACAACTGGCGTTTGGGGTAAAAGAAGTGGTGTGAGCTAACTATAAACACTAGGCAAGCCACTGTAACTAAATCAACATACTAGCTGTTGGATGGAAACTGAAGGAAAGAGAATGGCTATAGCATCACAAAAAGCTCTACACTTCCTCCTGATCAAGTGAAACACACAGATTAAAGACAGCAATGCTTGCCCTTATGCCACATTCTGTCAAAATTGTTGCATCTAAGTATCAGGCACAGCTCTGGCCTAAGACAGACCTGGACTCATCTGTTCAGCAAACTTGCCTTCTGCTTTCAGTTGCCTACTAGGAGAAAGGGCTTGGTGTTTCCTGTGGTCATATGACTAGTCTCTCTTGCTTAATTTTATTTGTTCCATGTCTGTGGCAGGGAGTAGGGGAGTAATACCTTCTTGAGTACATATGCAGGGTCTTATAACTGGAAATGTCATTATCTCCAGTCTCTATAATAACTTCAGAGCAGAGTCCTCTCTCAGAGAGTCTTTGGAAAACTCCAAACCTCATGTGTTTTGTGTGCATTATCTCTACATTACAGAAAAGAGCACATTCTATTGTGTGTTCTTTGTGTCCCTATAGCTGTCCTTCATTGTAGTCTCTTTGGGATTGATAATCATATCACTTATATTTGTGTTTTCAGCACTTGAGCACAATGCCTGGCCGCTGGGACATAGAGAAGGAGGGAATGAGGGAGGAAAGCAAAAGTAGTTCGAGTGCTTCTTGGCAGTCAGAGAGCATTAGAAGGTAAGAAACAACAGAATGTTTTCTTTACATCTTTCTCTCTTGTTAACAAACAAAACTGAAATCCTTTGAGTGGTAGTAATTTAGCTGTGTTGGCCTGGGCTTGGAATCACATCCTGAGGGCCTAAAGGTAAGAAAACATTGTATCTAAAAGCAAAATGGTGTTCACTGGCCCACACAGGAAACCACGCAGTGGTTCAGCATCTGCTCTTTATCAACCAGTTTCAAAACAGTGAAGATTCCGTTCAAGACTGAGAAAGCAAAACTTTGCTCACCTAGCAGATAAGATTCTTCTTTGGCTCAGTCTTGTAATACGCATGACTGCCCAGAAGAATTTCTCAAGGACAGAACTATTACTGGAAAAATTTTTCCTTCTCCTGCCTTCCTCCTTTTCAACAGTACCTACCAAAGCACTGTCAGACTTCAAGGGGTGCCTAACCCCTGGTTTTTAACTTAGTTCACTAAAAACTGGTCATTATTTATAAATATAAAGTTTAGTAGCCTCTGAGGGACGCTTCAGTTAAGCTATGGCTATCTCCCCTGAACTCTAAGTGAATAAATGTGGCCACAGGGGACTTGGCTCTCTCTCATTTAGATCATAATCAAATGAGCTTCTCACAGTTCTTGGACCAATAAAAACCTGATACAGACATTTTGAATTGATAAGGAACAACCATGTTAGTCTCAGAAAGCCAGGACCAAAGCTTAACTATCAATTTGTTGAATACTTGCAGCCTAAAGTTAGTTATAGTAGATTATTTGGAAACTATCACCACCTGCTTAGGTGAATTTCCACCTAGCTACACATTTTATATAAGCTTTGTCACTGTTCATGTTGGATCTAGCATAGATCATTTAATGCAAAGAAGGAAACCCTTCAGATCGTGTTTGTCTTGCTCTTTGAAAGCCCCAAACTAAGCACTCTTAGGAGGTATCTAAAATACGGTTACTGAAATCATAAAGTACAGTTACAGTGAACATATTGTGTTGCAGGTTTTTTGTTTGTTTGTTTTATTTTGTTTTGTTTCTCCCATCTTACACCAACGCATGATGTTCAGAGCACTCACTTTCCTTTTAAAATGTTTTCAGATGAAGACAATACGTCTCCTGGCTGCTGTTCTAACTCGGTCTGGCTATGATTTTCCTCCCCACTTTAAAATCAAACCTTAAGCTTTATAAAGAACAAATAAAATAGGCAATCTCCCCAATTTCAACTCATCTCACACTGAAAACTTCAAGCATTAGAAACCGCCATATACAGTAAGCAATTGAAGTGCTATGGTCATGTATGCTCATGGACTCTCAAAGCCAAAGAGATATCAGCTAACAAAATGCTAATTAAAGTATTCCTAGCCTGATTGCCTGAAGGAACTACTGATCTAAATATTTGTAAAAAGCAGACATTTTAAAGTTCCTTGAGAGATAATAGAGACTCCTAAATTACTTTACCCTTCATTAGCTGGTTCAGAGCTGTTGTCTTACCTTTTGTAGACAGTGTCCCTCAGTGAATACTTCAGGTAGAATTTGTTGAGTATCTTTAAGGTGGTCAGGAGAGGTTGGTAACGGCAGAAGTCTGTGTCTATTTGTGTAAAAGGAGAAGTGAAGAGAGCAAAAACACGATCATGCTGTGACGACAGGAAACCCAAGCAAGAACAGTGAGGAAGTGAGACTGAGTGTTCTCTCTTAAGCTCAGATATTCAACTGTTCCCCAGCGGGTTTTTAGAGGCTTCCACCCACACCCCACTCTACGCTGTTTGGGGAACGAAAGAGGACCTGACACACAAATCTGAGTCCTGGTGAACTTTACAGTGATTTGGATGACAGTTCCTGACTAGAGAACAGAGCTTCTCAATAGAAATGACACCTAGGAATTTCCTGTGGATCTGTTGTTGTGTACCTGCCCCCATCACCTGACTACAAACTATACTACTAAGCCATATTGACAAAGACAGCATGGTACTGGAACGAAAAAATACTTGTAGACCAATGGAACATAATAGAGGGCACAGAAATAAACTTGTACGAGTATAGATACCTATTTTTGGACAAAGATATATAAATAAATGCACTAGGAAAATACATTGTGTTGAATAAAAGGTACTAGCAAAATTAAATGCATACTACCAGAAGAATTAAGTTATCTCTGTATGTTTTATGCTTCACAAAAATAAATTTAAAGTAGATCAAAGACCTTAATTTGAAGCCTAAAATGTTGAAAGTACTATTGAAGACACTTCAAAATATCAGGATAAGCAAAATCTTTTGGAATATAATCTCCTTTTTGAAATATAGTTTATTAATTTATTCATATTACATCTCAATTGTTATCCCATCATTTGTATCCTCCCATTCCTCCCTGCCTCCCATTTTCCCATTACTCCCTTCTCCTATGCCTGTGACTGAGGGGGACCTCTTCCCCCTGTATATGCTCATAGGGCATCAAGTCTCTTCTTGGTAGCCTGCTATCCTTCCTCTGAGTGCCACCAGGCCTCCCCATCCAGGGGACGTGGTCAAATATGGGGCACCAGAGTTCGTGTGAAAGTCAGACCCCACTCTCCACTCAACTGTGGAGAATGTCCTGTCCATTGGGTAGATCTGGGTAGGGGTTCAAAGTTTACTGCATGTATTGTCTTGGCTGGTGCCGTAGTTTGAGCAGAACCCCTGGGCCCAGATCGGCCCATCATAATGATCTACTTGTAGGTTTCTAGGGCCATCTGGGTCCTTCTATTTCCCTATTCTCTCTTGATTCTCTCACCTAGAGTCCCAATAGGAATTCTTTCCCTCTGTCCCACTTTCCTGGTAAGCAAAGATATAAGTCCAGATATAAGTGAGTATATACCATTTTACTCTTTCTGCTTCTGGGTTAACTCACTCATTATGATCATTTCTAGTTCAATGCATTTGTCCACAGATTTCAGGAATTCCTTATTTTTAATAGCTGAGTATTATTCCATAGTGTAAATGTACCACAATTTGTTTATCCATTCTTCTACTGAGGGACACTTAGGCTATTTCTATGTTCTGGCTAGTATGAATAAGGCTGCTATAAACATGGTTGAGCAAATCTTCTTGTGTGCTGGAGCATCTTCTGGGTATATTCCAAGGAGTGGAATAGCTGTGTTTTTAGGAAGCCCTATTCCCAGTTTTCTGAGAAAGTGCCAGATACATTTCCAAAGTGGTTGTACAAGTTTGCATTCCCACCAGCAATAAAGGAGTGCTCCTCTTTCTCCACATCCTCGCCAGCATGTGGTGTCACTTGAATTTTTGATCTTAGCCATTCTGACAGGTGTAAGATGGAATCTCAGAGTTGTTCTGATTTGCATTTCCCTGATGACTAAGGAGGTTGAGCGTTTCTTTAAGTGTTTCCTAGCCATTTGATACTCCTCTGTTGAGAATTCTCTGTTTAGTTCTGAGCTCCATTTCTCAATTGGGTTATTAGGTTTGGTGGTGTTTAATGTCTTGAGTTCTTTATATATTTTGGATATTAGACCTTTCAATAGCATAGGAAATTTAAAAATGGGATTATAGAAAATCAAAATGTCTCTACACAGCAAAGAGCATACCAGAAAGTGAACAGATAGCCTACAGAATGGGAGACCACCATTGCCAGCTACGTGTCAGACAGAAATATGAAGGACTGCACAAATTAAGGACAATCAAAGGAAACGCCTTTAAAACTGCTTGTTGATAAATAGACCAGTGAACCTAACAGATAGTCTTCCAAAGAAGAAACACAGGAGTCAGATGTTGAGCTATTATGTATATTTAAGTGTTCAGCATCCTTAGCCAGTAGGGAAATCCATATTAAAACTACTTTGATATTCTGGTCCTTTGGCTTTTACAAGTTTCAATCTCCCTTTCCATGTGTTTTGTCCCTTAGGTCTGGGAGATCCATCTCTTGAAGATGGGCACCCCCCATAGTTATCTCTCCATTTTGATCAGTTGTGGATTTCTATAATGGTCTCTGCTGCAAAGAAAAGTTCGCTTGGTGAGGGTTGAGATCTACACACACCTATGGATATGAGGATGGATATTTAGAATACAATAAAAATTACATTGTGCTGATCAAGTGGAAGTGGTAGATTCTCCTCTACCATCCATGACTTCTTCACTAGACCTTGGTAGCTGGCTAGCTTTCCAGGACTACACACAATTGAACAGACATTAAAAGTCCAATTTGATAGCTGCTACTTAGCACCAAGATACGATTGTCACTATTGTGCTTTTAGGAATATCTTGTCTTGATGGTCATTCTTTTGGTTTATATGCAGCACAACTGTATAGGACTCGGCTGTGTCTCTCCATTGGCAGACTGTATAGCATCTTCTGAAACTATGAAAGCTAGTCTTCAAAGGGGAGGCTTTTGGGTCAAACCCATTTCAAATCTACCAAGTCCTTGGTCTGAAGGACATCAACTATTCATTAATAGGATCTTAACTTGAACTTTGGTGAGACAACTGTTCTGAGTAGTTTTATGTCAACTTGACACAAGCTAGAGTGATTTGGGAAAAGGAAATATCAACTGCAAAAAAAAAAAAAAAAAGTCTGCACAAAATTGGCCCCATGGGCAAGCCTATGGTGCATTTTTTGATTGATGATTGATATGGGCCCAGATCACTGTAGGTGGTGCCACTCTTGGTCTGGTGGTCCTGGGTATCATAAAAAAGCAAGATATGTGATCAAGCTGGTAAGTAGTGTGCAACCATGGCCTCTATATCAGTTCCTGACTCCAAATTTATCCCCTACTTGCATTCCTGCCCTGATTTCCCTAAGCAATGGAGTGTGACTAAGAGTTGTAAATAATTGCTTTCCTCCTTGAGTTCCCTTCGGTAATGGCACTTTTATCACAGTTGTAAACCCTAACAGAGACAGAAATTGGTACCAGGTCATGGGGCATTCATGTAGCAGACCTGACCATGTATTTTGGGGAAGATTGCATGGCATTTGAACTTGGATATGGAAATTCCATTTAGTGTTCAGTGCTCAGTTGATTATTCTCTCAGAGCTTGGAAGATGAAACTATTGAGAGTGATGCAGAAGACAAAGGGAAGATCTGAGAGTCCCTTAAAGATTCCATTTGGACTATTTAATATTTTGATTTAAGAATCCATGGTGTCTGGCCATTTGGAGCTAAAGAATTGGCAGTATTTAATGAGAGACCAGTGTCAGTGAAGTAAAACCTTTGCTTTATTGGGATAATTGATGCTCATTAGCTGGCTGGAGGTGATATATTAGCATCAAGAAGAGACAAGCATCATTGAGGATTATAAATATGGGACTACTTCCTCAGTGTCAGCACACAAAACTGTGGTCCAGAGGGGGACAAGGCTGAATCAAATTCTGTCAACTGGACCTCATGATGTAGTAAAAATCACCCAAGTGACAATGTTTTTGGAAGCATGAAGGGGTTGATGGATAGCATATGAGGCTTGACACTGTGTGGTAGAAGGGGAGTCCCTGAAGTGAGGACTAGAATGGCCATTGGTGGTGGTTCAGCCTCAGTTACAATAGAAGTCTGAGAACTGAAGGGGTTATGCATGGAGGGTTGACATCATGTGGCAGGGTCAGTATTCCTCAAGAGAGCCCTTGAGAGGCTACCGGGTGAAAGCACAACCAAGTTACAGCAGGAGAGCCCACTACCATGGGATGACCATCAAGGACATCAACAAACATGGAGTGGAGCCTTTCTGACCCTAGGGGACAAGCTGTGTGTGCTGTAGAGGGTGAAGTGAGAGGTGTCCCAGGCCCTTTGAAGTCCAGAGGATCATGAGTAGGTCCCCAGTATCAAGTACTGAACTCTTCACAATTCTGAATTTTGGCTTTGAATTGATTTGATTGTGACTGTGCCCTGGTTCTTCTTTCTTGGAGTAAAAAAAGTATTTAACTTTCTTTTGTAATTTTACAAGAACCTATAGTTGAAACATTTGGGGATTTTAGGAGACTATGCATACTTTAGAGGTTTGGGATATTTTAAAGAGAATTTCAATATTTTAAAGTGCTTGAAGTTTTAACAACTGTGGGATTTTTGAAAGTTTGAATGTGTAATGTTTTCATAGTAATATTAACATGACATCTTAGGCATAAAAGAAAAGGAAAGGCTATAGCTTGGTTGTGATGTGTTTGAGTGTCAAGTTTATGAGGAGCCAATAGTGCTGGCCAATTTTATGTCAACTTGACTCAAGCCAGGGTAATTTTGGAAGAGTGAATGTCAAATAAAAAATGCATTCAATAGATTGGCCTATAAGAAAGCCTGTGGTACATTTAATTAGTTGGTGATTGGTATAAGTATAGCACACTGTGGGAGGCATAATGCCTGAGATGGTGGTTCCAGGTACTATGAGGAAACAAGCTGAAAAATTCATGAGGAGCAAGCCAGTAAGCAGTACTACGCCATGGCCTCTGTATCCATTTTAGTTTCCAGGTTCCTGCCCTTCTTGAGTACCTGCCCTGACTTCCCTTAGCAATCAAGTAAGAGCTCAGACATGTAAGATGAAATCAACCCTTTCCTCCAAAGTTGATTTTGTTTTATTTATCATAGTAATAGAACCTCTAAGTAAGAAGTCAAATAGTCTATACTGTTTTGGGCATCTCTTGATTTCCCCTGACTAGCAACTCAAAGGGAGGGTTTTCGTACGTGTTGTCAGGAGTTTTGTTAGATAGGTTATGGATCTTATGGGGGAATGTTATCACTCCAAGCGACATAAGTTCACTGAAACTATATATATATACATTTATTTGTATCATATAATTTTAGGTAAATAAAATTAATATGATTACTTTAACTTTTTCAAATATACTTAATGTTATTTATCCCTCCTCCTCCTCCCCTCTCTTTATATATTGGTCTCCCTTACCACTCTCCACCTCTACTCCCCTCATTTTCTCATTTCCTTCTTCATGTCCCTTGTATTCTGCTATTCCCCTTATGGTGCCCCTAGAAGTGGCTGGGAAGCCCCTCCCATAATATCTCAACAATGTGACTGCCTAAACAAGATATGAACAATGACAACACCAACAGACATGCTAACATGGAGGGAGAAAATCTCATTGGTCCCCATTCCTAGGCAAAGTATTACCACAAATCTGCTTATGACTGCTGAGGTAGAAAGAATTAGTCTCTCCCAAATATGAGTTCCTTAAACAGTCATCCAATGCCAAGTGGCCATATGTATACATGATCACACACACACACACACACACACACACACACACACACACATATACATATCATATGATCACATATATAGATATATATACTACCCCAGAAATTCTTGTGCATACATGATTAACATTTCTCCCTAACAATAGTAAACAAATGGTGAGCCTAAATGTCCATCAACTGAAGAATGGATAATGAATTTTATTCAGCTATAAAGAAAACTGCAAATATAAGGAAAACAGGTGGAACTGGAAAATAAATTAAGTTAGAGTATTTTCATGGTAGTGAGTATGAGAAGATATCTTGAAACTAGAAAAAAGCCCTAAGAAAGGAGGGGGGAAATGTAAAGGGAGTGAGATAGACAAAACAATAGAATACATGTGGCATGAAAGTATAAAGAGGACTATTAGGAGTGGGATGGTACAGGCAGGAACAAGAGAGAGAGAAATGGGGTAGAGGGTAGAGCAATACTGCTCAACTTTCTTAATGCTGTGACCTTTAATACAGTTCCTCATGTTGTTGGTGACCCTAAACCATAAAATTCTTCTCACTGCTACTTCAGAACTGTAATTTTCTATGGTTATAAATTATAATGTAAATATCTGTGTTTTAGGTCTTAGGTGAAGTTTGACCCCCAAAGGGGCCTCGGCCCACAAGTTGAGAACATCTGGAAAAGGGTCAACCTAAACTAAGTATTATGAAACTTCCATACAGAAACTCCATCTGTTAACTTCAAATGTTTTTAAACAACAATGTGGCACATTATATGTGAACTTACTAGTTTTGTTTTAGTGCTGTTTGACCATCAATTTCTACCATCCATTTAGGGGAAGAGAACAAAACTGCAAAAAGAACAACACAATTTCAGGCTATTCTATGTTGTTAAACAACCCAGAATAGTACTGAAATTCAAAACACACTTAAAATAAAAGGGGGATTTTACAGATATTAAGGTGCATGATTTTGTCTTGTTGATGCATAATACATTAATCAACCCTCATGTGTAAAAAAAAAAAAAGTCAAAAAAAAAAATCAAAAAAAAAAAAAGTGCCAAACTGTGTGCCAAAGTACATCTGGAGGCATATATAATACCTATGATACATTATGTGTATTCAGTTTAGACCCTAGGAATGATTGGAGTTCTCAACAACATCTACCAAATTTACACTACTCAGATTTTAATTCACTTCTCAGGATAAATGGTATTTAAAAATTCCATGCATATTCAGATTATATAAACCAAATTTCAGAATGTTAAGCACTTAATATTCTATAACATATAAATCATAAATGTGATCAAATTGTATGAAAAAAACATGAATTATATAACCTTAGGCATAGGAATATGTTGCATTAAAAATAACATAGAGCTGGAAAACAGAAAATATCCACAGAAATATTTTAGAAAGTTACTGCCTGTATTAGGGTTACTATTACTGTGATGAAACATCATGACTAAAGGAACTTTGGGGAGGAAAAGGTATATTTTGCTCACAGTTCCATATAACAGCTCATCACTAAAAAGCAGTGAGGACAAGACCACACATAAGGCAGGAACCTGGAGGCAAGAGCTGATTCAGAGGCTATTGCTGGCCACTGGCTTGTTGTACTTGACTTGTTCAGTCTGGTTTCTTATAGAGCCCAGGATCCTCATCCCAGGGATGGTACCACCCTCGGTGTGTTAGGCCCTCACTAACTAAAAAAAAAAAAAAAAAACTGCCCTACAGGGTTGTCTACAGCCCAATCTTATGAAGTCATTTTTGGGGTTCCCTCTTCTCAGATGACTTTAGTTTGTGTCAAATTGGCATAAAACCATCCAACACAGTCACTCACCATCTTTGAGCCTTGATGATTTTTTTATGTACTGTGAGAATCATTTCTGCTTCTGAGACAAATGAGTATAGAAAAGTTTTATAAAATTGTAGGTATGATGCGATGTTAGTTATTATTCTCAATGTAGTTCTGAAACAACACCTAGACAATATCCATGATTTATTTTGCATTCAGAGCCTGAGACACAAAACAGGTAAGAGACTGGTTCTAGAGCTCGGCTGTGTGGAAAACAAGCAAGTATCATAACCCTGCACTCTTGTCCCTTAGGAAGACAGGCAGAGCCCAGAATGTACAAGAAGTCATCCCTTTTCCTGTAGACTCTTTTAATTTCAACAAGATAATCTGACTCTTATTATGCTTCCATCTGCTTTTATCTCAAATACACGAGCATAGTTAAGAGCTACCAACCCTGATTTCCATGCTGTCTTGCCTAAACTTGGACAAAGAACAGTGTTAGGAAGTCAAACAGACAGCTAATCCCTGCGATGACAGCCAGGGCTATGATATGTCCTTCTTGTCCCCAACCCCAGTGCAACCTTGACTATGCAGCTAAACTTCAGCTCACTCATCACCATAGGACTACAAATCACTAGAACCACAGTCAAGAAGTTATAGAGCATCAAGCAGTATCCTGCCTCTTGTCATAAGAAAGATTCTGTATGTGGATGGCAATAGGCTTTGATTGTGGCCTCTTCATGACAGGGCATAAAGTCTTTTGCCAATTATTACTCTCATTTTGAGAATAAACTTAATATAGATTTCTAGAAGCTTAAAAGTTTACAGGCTTGGTTGTACACACGTTGCCTATTATGAGTAGTGTTACAATAAACACATGTTTACAAGTGTCTTTTTTACGTGAAGACTTTATCCCCTTTAGATGTATACCCAGAAACGAGATGGTTAAATCAAATAGGTGGTAGTTCTGTTTTCAGTTCTTTAAGGAACTTCCACATTATATATTTTACATAATGGCTATACTCATTTGCATTCTTCACCAACAGTTGATGAGTTCCTGTTTGTCTGCATCCTCTTAAAATTCTATTTTTTGATTTTTTTTTTCTAAATTTAATCATTTCTGGCTACAGTTAAATTTTACAAAACCATGTTTTTAATTTTTGTTTCCTTGATTTGTGATGTTGAACATTGTTTTATATACTTTTCCATTTGTATGTCTTCTGTTTACAAGTAGCTTTTCAGATTATTTGCCCATTTTTCAGGTATTTTACGTTTTTGTTTTGCTTTGTTTTATTATTTGGGCTTCTAAAATTTGCCATCAATATTTTTATAATAAATTGTAACATCATGGAACAAGGAACACTGGCTCTAGTTGCTGGTATTACTGGCAGTGAAGGAGTGTAACATTAAGTCTTTGCCCTATTTCTTTGAAAATACATTTTTTAAAATTCCTGGTGCTTTCTCAACATAATCTAAAGGTAACTGACAATAACCCACCTATAGATGTTGACATATGACACTTAAACAATCATAAGAAGCACTTAAAAGAACCAGATGCTTTCAAGATAACATTGTTTACCAAACTGGTTCACTATGCACTAAGCAAATATAACATTCTGTGTTATTTCCCAGATGTCACTTGAAAAATATGCATTGTATACCATCTTTGTGAATGTAATAAATAACTGATTGTCAGTCATTAATATTTGTTTGTTTACTTTCTCAATAAAGAAAGAATTTTTATTATGATGGGTCACATTAGGGGTAGAGGCCCAGAGGTCACATTAGGGGTAGAGGCCCAGAGGATTCCTTGGAACTGGAGTCACAAACAATTATGAGATCCCTGATATGAGTGCTTGGAACTGAGCTGGGTCTTCTAAAAGAATAGTAAGTGTTCTTAACTACTGAACCAATCTCTCCAGCTCCCATTGGTGGCTTTTGAAGTTATGTTGTTTGAGGGGTTCCAAAGGAAGGGTTGTTTCCCATACTTTATTTTGTATTTTTGTAAATGAGACCAAAAGGTATTCTCTGAGCATCACTACATAGGATTAAAGAAATATTAATGACAAAACTCTAAGGTGACAAGATTCCAAGGAATCTTTTTTGACACAAGTTCTTGCTATGTGATCCTGGATAGCATAGAGCTTTCTATTGACCTGGGACTGGCCTCAAACTTGACCTTATCTTATCCAGATCAAACCATTTGTCCTCATTCTTACTGGGTTTAAATTAAGCCAGATATGCTCTCTGGGCTTTTGTATGTTTATATGTTTATATGTTTATACGTTTTATAGATAAAAAATAAGGGAGCCTATGAAGAAAGGAAAATTCTAACAAGAATAAACATATATATGCATGCCTTTTTATGGGAACAGGATGCTTATTTAAATGGAGCAATAGTAAATAAGATGAAGAAAAACAAACCTTAGAGAACACATGGGGTGGTGGTTAACAGAATACTTATCTTCCTTCTTATTTTTTTTTTAATTTTTTATTATTAATTTATTCTTGTCACATCTCAATGGCTATCCCATCCCTTGTGTCCTCCCATTCTTCCTCCCTCCCCTTTTCCCCTTATTCCCCTCCCCTATGACTGTTCCTGAGGGGGATTACCTCCCCCTGTATATGCTCATAGGGTATCAAGTATCTTCTTGGCTACCTGCTGTCCTTCCTCTGAGTGCCACCAGGTCTCCCCCTCCAGGGGACATGATCAAATGTGAGGCACCAGAGTACATGAGAAAGTCATATCCCACTCTCCACTCAAGTGTGGAGACTGTTCTGACCATTGGCTAGATCTAGGTAGGTGTTTAAAGCTTACTGCCTGTATTGTCCTTGGCTGGTGCCTTAGTTTGAGCGGGACCCCTGGGCCCAAATCTGCCTATCATAATGTTCTACTTGTAGTTTTCTAGGACCCTCTGGATCCTTCTACTTTGCCATTCTCCCAGGCTTCTCTCATCTAGAGTCCCAATAGGATGTCCTCCCCTCTGTCCCAGTTTCCTGGTAAGTGAAGGCTTTCGTGGGACATGTCTCTTGGTCTAGTATGCAGATATAAGTGAGTATATACCATTTAAGTCTTTCTGCTTCTGGGTTAACTCACTCATTATGATCATTTCTAGCTCAATCCATTTATCCACAAATTTTGGGAATTCCTTGTTTTTAATAGCTGAGTAGTATTTCATAGTGTATATGTACCACAGTTTCTTTATCCATTCTTCTACTGAGGGACACTTAGGCTGTTTCCATGTTCTGGCTATTATGAATAAGGCTGCTATGAACACATGTTTCCCCAACTCTAAGGCTAGAAATCCATTGGTCTGGGTCAGTGGTTCTCAGCCTTCCTAATACTAAGACTCTTTACAAGAGTTTTTATGTTGTGATTACCCCCAACCATAAAATGAGTTTTGCTGCTACTTCATAACTGTAATTTTTCTACTGCTATGAACTTTAATGTAAATATTTTTGGAGATAGAAGTTTACCAAAGGAGTTACAACCCACTGGTTAAGAACCACTAGTCTAGGTAGTCATAACTGTTGGTTCTTAGCAAACGTTCAGGAATTTATTTGCCATTGTTGAGCCAGGAGTGGGTGTCTCTAATCCTATAGACACCACAAACTTAGAAGGAGTTCCACACTTCATGTTTCATTTTACCGTCTTAATAGAAGTAGGAAGCCAATTTTAGACAAATATCTTTCCTTCCCTATGTGAGAAGTCAAGAACTGTGGTTTCCTACAGAAGGAATACTAAGGAAGTGTTTCCCCCAGATGACAGTGGTTTACTGACCACAAAAAAAAAAATCTTGAAGGTTTGTGAATTGGTTCCAGGCTGGGACCTCGTAGGAGGAGTACTGTGGGCTTGTAGGGAATGTCTGACTATATACTGACTGTAACAAATGTGTCCTCAGAGGCAGTTGTAGTAAAAAGGGAAGTTAATTTATGTGCTCTTAGGCAAGAAGAGAAGCCACTGAGTTAGTAGTGTGGCATTTGGGATAAAGACTTGGACTCACAAGTGCTTGATTTCAGCCTTTGCTCTATAATTATGTGAGAAAATCTATCTGATCCTCTGAGAGATTATCTCCTTATCTGTGAAAGATACAGAATAGATTAACCATACATTTTTCCTAGTTCTTACCAACTCTGAACAGTTATCACTTTATAATACCAAAGGTAAATATCTTTCTTTTTTCATTAAGTTATGTATTTACTTTATGTCCCAGAAGGAAGTTCTCCTCCCTCCAATCCTCCCAGTCTCTCCCTCTTACCTCACCTCCATTCCCCTTCTCTCTACCTCACTTTCTTCTCAGAAAAGGGGAGACCTCCCATGGGTATCAACCTTCCTTGGCAGATCAAGTGGGACTAGGCCCATCTTCTTCTATTGAGGTTGGGCAAGGCTTCCCAGCTAAGGGAAAGGGAGCCAAAGGCAGGCAACAGAGTTAGAGGCAGTCCCTGTTCCTGCTGTTAGAGGTCACAGATAAGCTGTTTCTCTGGTACATACGTATGGGGGGCCTAGAACTGGTTTGTGTTGCAGTCTCTGTGGGCCCCTATGGTTCCAAGTTAGTTGATTTTGTAGGTGATGTCCTTAAACTCTCTGGCTCTTGCAGTTCTTCCTCTCCCTCTTCCGTAGGATTCCCCAAGCTCCACCTAATGTCTGGCTATGGGTCTCTGCATCTATTTTCATCAGCTGCTGGGTGAAGCCACTCAAATGGCTGTTATGCTAGCCTTCTGTCTGCAAGAATAGCAGAATATAATTAGTGTCAGTGGTGGGCTCTTTCTCATGGCATGTGACTCAAGTTGGGCTAGTCATTTATTGGCTGGGTTGAAGGTTTTGTATATGGATTGGTGTCCCCTCCCTCCACCTGAAGATCTACCTGGATAAGGAGGTGGCCACTTCAGGCTCCCACTGCTAGGAGTCTCAGCTAAGGTCACCACCGTAGACACCCTGAAGCCTCCCCTGTCCCACAGATGCCCCCACCACTGATTTCTGTCCTTTCTTCCAGCACTTGCCCCACATTGTCGACACCTGATCCCCACACCCACTCCCTTCTCCATCTCCTCTCTCACCCATTTTCATTTCTCATTTCAGGTGTCTATTTTATTTCTGCTTCTGAGTGAGATTTAAGCATCCTCCTTTGGGCTATCCTTGTTACTTGGCTTCTTCGGGTCTGTAGATTGTAAGATTAACCTGTACTTTATAGCTAATATCCACTTATAACCGAGCATATACCATGCATATCCTTCTGGCTCTGGGCTACCTCACTCAGGATGATATTTTCTAGTTTCACCCATTGGCCTGAAAAATTCATGGTTTCCTTATTTTTAATAGCTAGGTACTATTCTATAATATTTGTGGTTATTGTGAAAGGTGTTGTTTCTCTAATTTCTTTCTCAGTCTATTTATCATTTGTGTACAGGAGGGTGACTGACTTTTTTTAAAAAAAAAAATCTGTTCCAGCCACTCTGCAGAAGGTGTTTATCATCTGTAGGAATTCTCTGGTAGAATTTTGGGGTTCACTTATTTGTACTATCATATCATCTGCAAATAGAGATACTTTTACTTCTTCCTTTCAAATTTGTAGCCCATTGGTCTCTTTTAGTTGTCTTCTTGCTCTCGCTAGGACTTCAAGCACCGTGTTCAATACATATGGAAAGAGTATCCCTGATCTTTCCAAGACTCTTAACATGAAGGGATGTTGGATTTTCTCAAAAGCTTTTTCAACATCTAATGGCATGATTATGTGCTTTTTTCTTCTTTTTTAAATTTTATTAATTTATTCGGATTACAATTCAATTGTTATCCCATCCCTTGTATCCTCCCATTCCTTCTTCCCTTGCGTTTTCACCCTATTCCTCTCCCCTAGGTCTAAGACTGAGGGGGATCTCCTCCTGACTATATGGTCATAGGCTATCAAGTCTCATCTTGGTAGCCTGCTTATTCTTTCTTTGAGTGCCATCAGGCCTTCCCACCAAGGGGAGGTGTGTAGGAACCAGGCCAGACTGGGCTGCCTGCCTACCTTGCTGTTTCATGTCCTGTTTCTAGCAGCTTCCACATCTGTGTTTATCTTGGTTAGCTAGTCGTGTTTACTGCTCTGAGAACACGCCCCTCCCTTCCTCGAGACTTTTCCTACTGTGTGCGATTACCTCTTGAGGGATTTCACCTGGGAGGAGGAGTCCTGTTTGGCTGCCTATAAAAAGGCTCTTTGGAACTCTAGAGGAGAGATAATAAACTACTGCCGCGGCTGCTGTGGCTGCTGCTCTCTTAGCACGAAGGACCCGCTGTGTTATTGTGTGTGTGCATGTGTGTGTGTGTGTGTGTGCGCGTGTGTGTGTGTGTGTGTGTGTGTGTGTGTGTGTGTGTGTGTGTGTGTGTCCGTGCGTGCGTGCGTGCGTGCGTGCGTCCGTGCGTGCGTGCGTGCGTGCGTGCGTGAGTTAAATCCACAGTCCCTCGCCCTCGACTGGGTACCATGGTGGTGCGGGCGCCACAAGTGGAGGTTTCACCGAGATCAGGGAAAGAAGGGAGGAAGCTGATGGATCGCCCAGGGAAGCTGGCCAGCACCTCAGGGAGGTATGAAATGGGCGTATTGGAAATAGGTGCCACAGGTTCATCCACGGTTCTGGTGGGCTAGTGATTAAGGCACTGGGATTAAGTATGTGAGTGTTAAAGATTTTATAAAAACAATAGAATTGAGTAGTCCTTGGTTTATGGTATCGGGAGAGCTAAATATCCAAGATTGGGATCAAGTGAAGTCTGATCTCCAGAGGACTTTACGAAATGAAGGGTCCAACAGTGTTCCTATCGCTACCTTTTCATTATGGCGTCTTGTTAGAGATGCGCTTAGGAGCGAGGACAAGAAAATAAGAGAGCAGCTAGAAAGTTTGGAACTTGCCCTAAATGAAGTGCAGGAGGAGCAATCTGTAAAATCTTTGGCCCCATCTGAGATTTCCTCTGATATATCTTCTTTTAATGCTGAGGAGGAAGAGGCAACTTTAACCTCTGAGATACGGGCCTTAAAGAAGTTGTTGAGGGAGTGTAAGGTTGAAGGAAAAGAAACTAGAGGAGAGCGGCCCCCGGCGTATAACCCAGATTATCAAAGCCAATTGTCTTTGGCAAAGCCTTCTGCTCCTTCTCGGGGAGTAGTCTTTCCAGTAGTTGAAGTGCCTCACCCAACTAACCCAGGGCAAATGCAGAGACAGCATGAAGCCCTCCAGTTTAAAGACATAAAACAGCTTAAGGAGGCTGCTATGGCCTATGGTCCACATGCCACTTTTATGATTTCCATTTTTGAATCCTTCACAGGACAATTCTTAACACCTAGTGATTGGCTACAAATGTGTAGAGCAGTCCTCAGTGGGGGTGATTATTTGCTTTGGCGCAGTGATTATCAAGAACAGTGTATTCAGACCACCGCAGGTAATGCAGCGGCTGGGGTTCCACAGAGAAACGTGGATATGCTAGCAGGCATGGGTTTGTATACTGAGCTTAGTGCCCAGATACAATATGACCCAGCTCGCAGATTGCAACTTGCGCCACGAGGGCTTGAAAGTCCTTGCCTAATAAGGGGGCAGGAGAACAGCTGTCTAAAGTGGTCCAAGGACCCTCGGAGCCCTTCCAGGAATTTGTTGATCACCTTATGTAATTGGCAGGAAGGATTTTTGGAGATGTAGAAGGAGCCATGCCTATTATTAAACAATTGGCCTTTGAAAATGCTAATAAGTATTGTCAGGAAGCCCTTCAGCCTTATAAATATAAAATTGTGAATGACTATATGAGAATTTGCCAAAGTATAGATACTACTGACATAATGGGACAAGTATTAGCTTCCGCTGTTCAGGGACGGTCACCTTCTGGGGGAGTCTGGCCGAAAACCTTAAGAGAGAATGTACTGGAAGGGAGACTGGACAAGCTCGAGATAGAGTTGATCATACTAAGCCAGGTTTATGTCCGTGTTGCCAACGAGGGTATCATTGGGGGAATGAGCGCCGCTCTAAGACAAATAGGCAAGGGAGGCCATTGCAGGGAAACGGGCCCTGGGGTCACTTCCGGGCCCCATCAAGACAGGAGGGTTTTGAAGTACAAAGCCTTTCCAATGACGGGTAAGATAGGATACTGTCCTGGCAACCTAAGACAGGAGCTCATTTGTATTTTATATAAAGGGGGGACCTGTAGGAACCAGGCCCGACTGGGCTGCCTGCCTGTCTTGCTGTTTCATGTCCTGTTTCTAGCAGCTTCCACCATCTGTGTTTATCTTGGTTAGCTAGTCGTGTTTACTGCTCTGAGAACACGCCCCTCCCTTCCTCGAGACTTTTCCTACTGTGTGCGATTACCTCTTGAGGAATTTCACCTGGGAGGAGGATTCCTGTTTGGCTGCCTATAAGAAGGCTCTTTGGAACACTGGAGGGGAGATAATAAACCACTGCCGCAGCTGCTGCTCTCTTAGCACGAAGGACCTGCTGTGTTAGTGTGTGTGTGTGTGTGTGTGTGTGTGTGTGTGTGTGTGTGTGTGTGTGTGTGTGTGTGTGTGTGTGTGTGTGTGTGTGTGTGTGTGTGTGTGTGTGTGTGTGTGTGTGCGCGCGCGCGCGCGCGCGCGCGCGCTCATGAGTTAAATCTGCAGTCCCTCGCCCTCGACTCAGTACCGTGGTGGCGTGGGCGCCACAGAGGTGGTCAAATATGGAGCTTTTTAAAACTCAGTTTGTTTATTTGATGGATGGTTATATATTGGACCATCCCAGCATCCATAGGATAAAGCCTACTTGTTCATGGTGGTGTGCTTGCTGTGTTCTTGGATTCAGTTTGTGAGTATTTTATTGATTTTTTGCACTAATGTTCTTAAGAGTTTGATTGTTTCCTGCCATCTATTCTTCCTGGATGTGTTTGCTTCTTTTTGTTCTAGAGCTTTCAGGTATGCTGTTAAATTGCTAGTATGAGATCTCTCCAATTTTTTTTTTTTTTTTTGAAGGCACATAGTGCTATGAACTTTCATTATGTCCCATAAGTTTTGGTATGTTGTGCATTAGTTTTCATTGTATTCTAGGAAGTATTTAATTTCTTTGTTTCCTCCTTGGCCCATTGGTCAGTAAGTTGAGAATTTTTTTTCTGTTTCCATGAGTTTGTAGGTTTTCTGTTGTTTCTGTTATTGTTGAAGCCCAGCTTTAATCCATGGTGGTCTGATAAGATACAAGGGGATTATTTCAATTTTCTTGCATCTGTTGAAACATGCTTTGTGTCCCCCTTTGTGTTTATGGTTAATTTTGGAGAAGATTCCATGATGTGCTGAGTGTAAGGTATATTCTTTTGTGTTTAGGTAAAATGCTCTATAAATATCTGTTAGGTCCATTTGTTTCATAATGTCTAATGGTTTCATTATTTCTCTGTTTAGTTTCTGTCAGGATAGCCTGTTCCTTGGTGAGAGTGGGCTGCTGAAGCATTCCACTCTTAATATGTGTGGTTTGATATATGATTTAAGCTTTAATGATGTTCCTTTTACAAATGTGGTGTCATCACATTTGGGGCATAGTTATTCAGAACTTATATGTCATCTTGGCCGATTTTTCTTTTGATAGGTATGAAGTGTCCTTCAACAACTCTTTTGATTAACTTTGGTTGAAAGCCTATTTTGTTAGATATTAGAATGGCTAATCCAGCTTGGAAAATCCTTTTCCAACCCAATTACTCTGAGGTAATGTTTATGTTTATTGCTGAGGTGTGTTTCTTCTATGCAGCAGAATCGTGGATTGTGTTTTTGCATCCATTCTGTTAGCCTGTGTCTTTTTATTGGGGACTTGAGTCCTTTGATGTTGAGAGATACTAATGACCAATGGTTGCTAATTCCTGTTATTATCATCTTGGTTGTGGTACTGTGTTGTGTGGCAGTAGCAATGTTTCATCTCCTGGTGAAAGTACGTGAGTGTTGCATGAGTGGCCTCCTTGAGGCAAGTCCCTTGGAGCTTCTCTCCCACCTAGCAACGATCAGGGGAAATGATATCCAGAACAACTGTGCCAATCCTCAGGAGATGGTGCCATGATTCTATTTATTGAAGGTTAAGTGAAAACATGATTGATCAAGACCTCTAAAAAAGATTCCTTAGTAGATGCTCTCAAAAATTGATAGACTATATGAGAAGGAGAGAAAGGGCTCAGAAATGTCAACTACTTCGTCTAAGGACCTAAGTATGGCAGTATATTGGAGTAAGGGAAAGTTCAAAACCAGCTAAGAAAACATAGGGCCTAAAGGTCTACAGTAGAATTCATTCTCAGGACAAGTTAGTAAGTAAATTTGCTCTGCTCTTAAAAGAAATATAAAAGAAATATAAGTTGTATAGATTCATCTTTCCTTAGACAAGGGCTTAAATAGAAGGGAGAAACGATATGGATTGTTGATAAATGTTCATTGTTAGCTTGTGCTCTTGATGAAAAAGCAGTATAGAGCAGGACCACACTGTAAAATTAGACACATAAAATGACATAGAAAACAACTTAAACATGTTCTGAGCATACTAAATTAGACTGCAATGAGATGCAAAGATTATATCAGTGTTAAAAGTTTATGCTTGAATTCTAATTGTCTTTTACTTTGAAATTGCATGTCTGCTACCAGCCTGTGCGTAATTCAAACTGGATGTGCCTAGCTAGATATAATCATTTTTTTTGTAAAAAATTTTTAAAAATCATTTGGCCTGCAACATTCAGGTGTGCTTAGTTATGACATAATCGTTTGGATTGTAATACTATACAACTTAGGGGTAAAGATTAGTCGCTGACTACAAGGCAACAAGGAAAACTTTAAAAATAATTTTAGTAAGTACTTGTTGAGATTCTTGGATAATGATTAAAGAAAAATCTGAAACTGCATATGCTTGAATGCTCTAAAAATCCTGTATAAATAAAGATGGCTCGAGCTATTTGGGGCCACTTGCTTGAAGTTCACAAGTGGTTAGAGTTTTCATTTCTGCTGACTCAACACTTCTGTCCTGGGTTACTGAACTCATCAGATTCAGACACCAGCAGTTTTGTGTGTGTGTGTGTGTGTGTGTGTGTGTGTGTGTGTGTGTGTGTGTGTGTGTGTGTCTGTCTGTCTGTCTCTCTCTCTCTTTCTCCCTCTCTCCTCTCTCTCTCTCTCTCTCTCTCTCTCTCTCTCTCTCTGTGTTTCTCTTCTTTTTGTGTTGCTGGTGTAAAGTAATTTATTTCCTGTGGTTTCTTGGGTGTAGTTAACCTCTTTGTGTTGGAGTTTTCCTTCTAGCATCTTCTGTATGACTGGATTTGTGGAAAGATATTTTTTAAATTTGGTTTTGTCATGGAATATCTTATTTTTGCCATCTATGTTGATTGAAAGTTTTTCTGGGTATAGTACTCTGTGCTGACCAATCTTGTCTCTTGGAGACAAGAGACACCTGCCCAGGTCCTTATGTCTTTTAAAGTCTCTGTTGAGAAGTCTGGTGTAATTCTAATAGGTCTTCCTTTATATGTTACTTGGCCTTTTTCCCTTGCAACTTTTAATATTCCTTTTTCTGTACATTTAGTGTTTTGATTATTATGTGGGAGGAAAATTTTCTGGTACAATGTACTTGGTGCTGTGTAAGCTTTTTTTTTTTTTATTTGTTCACTTTACATCTGGATTGCAACTCCGTCCCACTCTCCCTCCCTCCCATTCCCCCTCTCTCCTCCACCAGCCCTCAGAAAAGGGGAGCCCTACTCCCCTCACATTGAACCTCAGTCTATCAAGTATTATCTGGACTGTCTGTATCTTCTTCCTCTGTGGCCTGACAAGGCTGCCCCAGCAGGAGAAAGTAATCAGTGAGTGAGCACCAGAGTCCATGTCAGAAGTAGCCCCTACTCTCCATATTATGGAATCCACAAGGAGACTGTGATGCCTATCTACTACATCTGAGCATAGTGTCTAGATCCACACCATGCATGGTCCTCAGTTGGTGAATCAGTCTCTGCAGCAACCCCAGCCTCTGCCCAAACTCTATTGGTTTCTTTCTGGAGCTCCTGTCTCCTCCAGATCTTTCTATCTCCCAACTCTTCCATAAGACTTCCTGTGCTCCACCCCAGAGTTTGGCTGTGAGTCTCAGCATCTGCTTGGATCCTGTGCTAAGTGTAATCTTTCAGAGGACCTCCATAATAGGCTCCTATTCTATTCATTCTCTTCAAATGTTTCTGGTACCTATTCTATTTGCACTTCTGAAAGAGAACTAAGCACTCTCCCTAGGGCCCTCCTTGTTATTTAGCTTCTTTAGGTCTGTGTATTATAGTGTGGTTATCCTGTATTATGTGGCTGATGTCCACTTATAAATGAGTGTATACCATGAATGTCCTTCTGAGTCTGGGTTATCTCACTCAGGATAATCATTTCTAGTTCCATTTGCCTACAACTTTCAAGATGTCCTTGTTTTTAATAGCTGAGTAGTTTTCCATTGTATAAATAAATGTACCACATTTTCTTTATCCATTATTCACTTGAGGGATATCTAGGTTGTTTGCAGATTCTGACTATTATGAATAAAGCTGCTGTGAATATAGTTGAGCAAATGTTCTTGGTGTATGGTGGAGCATCTTTCAGGTATATGCCTAAGAGTGGTATAGCTAGGCCTTAAGGTAGAGCTATTCCCAATTTTCTGAGAAAGCACCAGATTGATTTCCAAAGTAGTTGTACAAGTTTGCATTCCCACAACCAATGGAGGAGTGTTCCCCTTTCTCCACATCCTCCTCGGCATGTGCTATCACTTGAGTTCTTCATCATAGCCATTCTGATAGGTATAAGATGGAATCTCAGAGTCATTTTTATTTGCATTTCCCTGATGACTAGGGACTTTGAGCATTTCTTTAAGTGTTTCTCAGACATTCAGTATTTCTTTGTTGAGAATTCTCTGTTTAGTTCTGTACCTCATTTTTAATTGGAATACTTGATTTGGTGGTGTTCAATTTCTGAGTTCTTTATATATTTTGGATATTAGACTTTGGTCAGATGTAGCGTTGGTGAAGATCTTTTCCCAGTCTGTAGGCTGTCATTTGCTTCTGTTGACAGTTCCTTTGCCTTACAGAAGCTTTCAGTTTCATGAGATCCCATTTATTAATTGCTGATATTAGAGCCCAAGCTGTTGGTGTTCTGTTTAGGAAGTTGTCTCCTGTACCAGTGAGTTCAAGGCTCTTCCCCACTTTTTCTTCTAACAGATTGAGTGTATCTGGTTTTATGTTGAGAACTTTAATCCACTTGGACTTTAGTTTTGTGCAGGGTGATAAATAAGGGTCTATTTGCATTTTCTACATGTAGACATCCAGTTAGACCAGCACCATTTGTTGAAGATGCTATCATTTTTCCATTGTATGGTTTTGGCTTCTTTGTCAAGAGCCAAGTGTCCATAGGTGTGTGGTGTGTTTATTTCTGGACCATTGATTTGATTCCATCGATCCAGCAATCTGTTTCTATGTCAGTGCCATGCAATTTTTATTATGCTTGCTCTATAGTACAGCTTGAGATCAGGAATGGGGATACCTCCAGAAGATTTTTTTCTTTCCTTTTTTTACTTTAATTATTTATTTAATTTTTCCTAATTTTTTTTATTTATTATAATTTATTCACATTACATCCCGGTTGTTTTCCCCTTGTTCTTATTTTCTCTTTCCCACCATCTTCCTTTCCTCTTCCTCCCTAGTCCCCTCCCCTAGACCTCTGATAGGGGGCCTCCTCCCCCAATCTGACGTCAACCCGTCAGGTCTCATCAGCATAGCCTACACCCCCTTCTTATGTGTGCCCTCAAGACCACCAGCCAAGGGACAGTGATCAAATGATAGGCACCAGAGTTCATGTTAGTTGTAGTTCCTACTCTCCTTCCCCTGCCAAAGTGGAGAATGGGCTATCCATTGGCTACATCTGAACTGGGGGTCTAGGTTCTCTGCTTGCAATGTCCTTGGTTGGTGTATCCATTTGTGCAGAAACCTCCTGGATCCAGACCCATGGGGCTTGATGGTCTCCTTGTGGAGCAGCTGACCACTCCAGTTCCATTAATCCTTCAACTCTTCCATGCAACTCTCAGTGCTTTGCCCATAATCTAGCTGAGAGTCCCAGTATCTGTCCTGATCTTCCACTGGGAGGACATCTACATTGGGCTAATATCCACTTATAATTGAGTATATACTATGTTTGTCACTCTGGACCTGGGTTACCTCACTCAAGATGATTTCTAGCTCCATCCATTTGCCTGGAAATGTAAAGATTTCCTTGTTTTTGATAGCTGAATAGTATTCCACTGTGTAAATGTACCACAGTTCATTTACCCATTCCTTGGTTGAGGGACATCTAGGTTGTTTCCAGATTCTGACTATTATGAATAAAGCTCCTATAAACATAGATAAGCAAATATCCTTGTTGTATGGTGGAACATCTTTTATTGTATAGGATTGTCTTAGCTGTTCAAGGTTTTTTGTTTTCCCATATGAAGTTGAGAATTATTTTTCAAGGTCTGTAAAAAGAATTATGTTGGTGTTTTAATGGTAACTCATTGAATCTGTAGATTGCTTTTGGTAAAATGACTATTTTTGCTATATTAATGCTACTGCTTCGTTAGCATGGGAGATATTTCTATCATCTCAGATAATCTACAAATTCCTCTTTCAGAGACTTGATGTAAGCTTCTTGTACATTTGTAGGCACCTTTTCTTTTAGGTTAGGAAAATCTTCTTCTATGATTTTGCTTAAAATATTTTCTAGGCCTTTGAGATAGGAATCTTCTTGTTCTTCTATTCCTATTATTCTTAGGTTTGTTCTTTTCATATTTTCTACACCTGAGATTCTCTCTTACATCTTTTGTATTTTGTTGGTGATGATTTCATTGGTAGCTTCCTTTGTCTTGCCTAGGTTTTCCATCTCCAGGATTCCCTCAATTTGTGTTTTCTTTATTGCTTCTATTTTCATTTTCAGGTCTTAATCCACTTTATGAATTTCTTTCACCTATTTGATTGTATTTTCCTTTTACTTTTTTCTTTTCTAGGTTTTTTTTTGAGACAGGATTCCTCTGTGTAAAAGGCCTGCCTGCACTGGACTCACTTTGTAGACCAGGCTGTCCTCGAACTCACAAAGATGTGATTGTATTTTCTTGTATTTCTTTAAGGGATTTATTAATGAGATTGAATTTAAGGTCATTTTCTGTGCTTCAGATGAGTTAAAATATCACAGGCTTACTATAGTATAATAGCTGGGTTCTGGTGGTTCCATACTGTCCTGGCTCTTGATGACTGTGTTCTTAGGCTGGCCTTAGACACTGGTTGTCTCTGGTATTGGCAAGCCTTCAGTAATGCAGGCTGAGTTGTGGGTCAAAAAATGGAGCACCAAGGAGCAGGTGTAGTTTACCTTTGTTGGGGCTGTTTTAGAAGGAGCATCAGGCAGGCAGTGGGGGCAGGCAAGTCTTTCCTGGTGTTCACTGGTTGTTGCAGGCCTCTAGGAATGTAGATAGGGTTGTGCCCTGGAAGATGGAGTGGGTGAGCATAGCTGAACACTGCTAGGTTTGCCCAAAGTGGACCCATAGACAGAGGGCTCTCACCTGTCTGTCTTGAGTGGCAGTAAGCCTCTGGGGATGAAAGTTGAGCTATGGGTCAGGGATGCATTGCACAGGGGATGGAGCAGGGCTCTTTGTTGCTGGGTTTTTCAGAAGGACAGGGAAGGCTGGGAATTGTAGGTGGAGGGGGTCTCCTCTGGTGGTCTCTGATGGCTTCAGGGACTGCAGGAAGGACTGTGGTGCAGGAGACAGAGTGCACAGAGAACAGGGCAAAGCTTACCTCTACTGGGATTGCCCAGGGGGATCTAGCAGACAGGGGCTGGGGCATAAGGGTCTCACTTGTCTGTCCCTGTTGGCAGCAGGCTTCTGGGGATGCAGGTTTAGCTGTGGTCCACTTCTGGTTACACACCTCCTCCAACAAAGTTATAGCTCCTAATCATTCCCAAGCTATTTCACCAACTGGAGTCAAAGCGTTCAAATATGTGAGTCTATGGGGCCTTTCTTATTCAAGCTGCCATAAGTTTTATTTAGGACTGGTCAAGTATAGATATAGTCTTTTTTTTTTTCATTACAAAAAAGAAAGGCCAAGATTTCTGAGTTTTGTAACTTTTCCAAAATCATAATACTAAAAAGCTTGAATTAGCTTGCCCATGATGCAAAAATAAATAAAAACATAAATAAATACATAAAATTACTCTCCTATCTAGCCATTATAATGCTCCCAAGTAGAACACTGACAAATTGTTACAGTTACGCTAAATGCAGATAATTAAAAGATGACAACTTTTGCTTCTACTTGTAACACATTATAGTATCAACAATATTCTCCTAAATTTGGATGAGATTCAAGAAGAAGGTAATTTTGTCTGCAAAAAAGCAGAGTGTACATGTGTTTTCAGGAAGTATGAATGTGCTATCACCCAGCTGTTGACTAACCTCCATGAATGGTGAAAATAATCTCTTAGCTAAACTGGTAAAGGAGGGAAAAGGTGGGACCACATTCCTATTCTCAGAACTAGTGATTTATAATTTCGAGAAATAGACAAACACTATCCAAACATGTAGTGCTGCCATCAGCTTTTCTACTCTGAAGCTTACTCAGAACTAAGAACTTTGAACTAAGCTGATTTTTAATGAAGAATAAGCACATATCCAGCACATACTCTGTTGTAACTACTGAAAGCATGTCTAGCAGGAAGAGAGAGTCTCACAGAAGGCCTGGCCACAGAAAATGCCATTATATAAGTACAATACCTTAACTTTTAATTGGACTTACTGCTGTAGTGACAGAGGAGAAAGACTGCTGAAAGATTGCTCCAGTTCTTTCATTGGTTTCATTTCAGCAAATCTTTATTTTTCCTACTTCTAAATCTTAGAGTACAAGGATTATAAGATATTTTTCAATCTCTATCATATTACTTTTATTTGAAATTAATCAACCGTAAATACTATACAATTATAAATGTATAATTAATTATAAATTTTTCATTTTCTTACAATGGTACCTTTAAATGCTTTCAAGAAACTCTAAATATAAACAGTGGGATATTCAGATATGACATAATTGTTCAGCTACAGAAAAAAATATTATGTAATGAAATAGTTATGTATTTTCCAAGTAATATTGGTTCCTTAAATTGATGTAAATGTTTTAAATGCTATAGATTTCAATGAAAAATGTCCTAAAAATTCTGAGTGTTCAGTCATAATTGTGCAACCTGCCAAAAGGAACTATTAATGTGTGCGTGTGTGTGTGCGCGCACACGCGCGTGCGCGCGTGTGAGTGTTTGTCTTTTCCTCCAAAAGCCTTTATCACTTATTCCAATTATTTTCTTATACAATATATTCTGATTATAGTTTCCCCTCCATCAGTCCCTCCCAGTTCGTCCCCACCTCTCCTGTCCTCTGGGTCCACTTGTTTTCTGTCTCTCATTATTAGAAAAAAAACAGGCTTCTAAAAGATAATAACCAAGCATGACAAAATAAAATATAAGGTGAAGAAAATCTACTATATTGAAGTTTCAGCAACCAACATGAAAGGTGTCCTAAGGGTAGGCACAAGAGCCACTTGTTCTCATAGTCAGGAATCCTATAAAATACTAAGCTGATAGCTGTAACATATGCAGAGAGGACCTGGTGTAGACCTGTGTGTGCCCTGTACTTGATGGATCAGGTCTCTATGAACCCATATGTGCCTTGTAGGGTTGATTTTTAAAAGCCTTGTTATCCTGGTGTCCTCTGTCCCCTGTGGCTCTTATGTTCTTTCTACCTCCTCTTTTATGGAATTCCCTGAGCTCTGAGAGGAGGGGTTTAATGGAGACATCCCATTTATACTTTCTCTCTGCATAATATCTGTCTGTAGGTCTCTACATTTATTCCCATCTTCTGATGGAAGAAGCCTCTTTAATGATAAATGAATAGGTGCAGATCCATGAGTATAACAGAATATCATTCAGAGTCACTTTATTGATAATTTTTTAGACTAGTAGTATTTGGTTTTACCCTAGGACTTTGGGCTATCTAGTCTCTGGTTCTTGGTTAAACAAGCAGCATTATGTTTGGGTTCCATCTTGTATAGTGGGCCTTTAGTCAAATTAGACATTAGTTGAATAGTCCCACAAGTTCTGTGCCACTGTTGCCCTAGCATATTTTACAAGCAGATCAGATTATAGGTCAGAGGTTTTGTGGCTGGGTTGGTGTTTCCATTTCTCTTTTGGTAGACCTACACTACAGAGAGTAGAATGTAGTGGTGAAGGTTCCATGTAGACACCAGCTTGATTTATCCATGTTCAATGAGCTGTGTAGGTGTTGTCCTTAGCAAGGCGGCCCTAGCTGTCAGTTTGCAAAGAGCAATCTCTTATCTTAGCAGCACCCTGAGTTGTTTGGGGATTTCCAAAGGACCCCCTTGGCCAACAACTCAATTGAACGCAACCAAGTCCTGTAACTGGAAGCATCATCTAAAGACAAGAGATAGTCAGTTAAGACTTTGTATTCCCCATTACTAGGAGTCCTCATTAGGATCACTTTAAAAGTTTCCACTGCACTGGGTTTTTACATCACCTCTCAGATGTCCCCCAATTCTAACCATCTCTCCCCACACTTTCTCCCTCCATCCAATCTCCCCTTCCACTTGATCTCCACTTTCCTATTCCCACCCACCTCTAACCCCAGTTATCCTATTTCCCACTCCCATGGAGATCCATGTATCCCTCTAGAACCTTCCTCTTTATCTAGCCTCTCTGTGTCTACAGATTGTAGCTTGGTTATTATTTGCTTAATAGCTAATATCCATTTATAAGCAAACATGTACAATATTTATCTCTCTGGGCCTGGGTTACCTCATTCAGTATGATTATTTTCTAGTTCCATCCAGTTTCCTGTGAATTTCATGATTTTGTAAGTGGCTGAGAAATACTCCATTGTGTAAATGCAACACACATTTATGCAGAGTTTAAGGCATTTTTCATAGGCAAAATATATTCCAGAGAAAGACAAAAAAGTCTACACTCATGCTACGCAAATAACATCTGAAATAGATTTATTTTATGGAGATTTTAGGTTCGCCACAAGAAAGAAAGCACAGCAAGTTCCCACGTATCCTCTGTTTCTATACACCCAGCTTCCTCAATACCCAAATCCCATACTCAAGGGGTTCAATTTTTATACCAATGAAACATCATCATCAACCAATGATCAACTGTGGCTCACTGTAGATATTGTACATTCTTTGACTTTCAACAAATGGACAGTTACACATATGCATCCTAATAGGATCATTCTCCTGTAATTGTTTTATACTCTTTGTAGCCATTCTTCTTCCCCTAATGCTAGGCAACTACGTCTCCTTTTACTGTCTCGATGGGTTTGTCTTTTCAAGAATGTTCTGTAGTTGGAAACATGATGACAGTAGCTTCCTCAGCAATATTAGTGATATTTCTGTGTCTTTTCATCCTTCAGAGATTCATCTCCTTTAATAGCATTAAGTAGCTTTCCATCTTCCGGACATGTCCATTCATATGGCAGAGGATATCTTAATTGTTTCCAGTTTCTGGCTACTATAAATAATACAGCTATAAAAAAAATCTGTGCATATTTTTGTTTTGTGGAAATAAGCTTTCATTGAGTTTGAGTAAAGATCAAAGGGTGTGATTGCTTAACAATATTGAAAAAGTATGTCCAGTGTTGTAAGAAACTACAAGACTATATCTCTCAAAGTGGCTGGGAATGTTGCACATCTACCAGCACTGAGAGGTTTCTCCACAGTCTCACTAGTATTTGGCATTCTCAATGTTCTAGATTTTGGCCCCTGTAATAGATACATATTGGCCATCTTATTATTTTGGATCATCAGTACAATTTCGTATTTACTTTCATGGTTTTATATTTAGTATTTGGTTAACGATTTTCTTCTTAATAAACAGTGGGTTTGATGATGGCAAACAATGCCTCCATGATTTTTCATCTATTTGTATCACTTATGTCTAGCAAAGTACCTTGAGCATAATAAACTCTCAATGACTATTTGAATAAAGTAGTCAAAAGTCTTAGCACTTCACCTTGAATTTGAGGCTTTTATTTTCACAAAAATCCATGACTCTTGGAGATAGTAGGACAGAATATGACCTACTTGGACCATGACATGCGATTGTTCGCCTGAAGTTATCAGAGCTCAGTAGTGTCTACTGCCATCCTAGGAGACTACTGTCATAGCACTTTTATATGAGAAAATCTGACTTCTTACTTAAGCATTTCTTCAAAGCTTCATGTATGTCTCTATTTCTCAGGCTATAGATAATGGGGTTGAACATGGGTGTCAGGATAGTGTACAGCAGAGAAAATCCTTTACGCAAGTATTGGGAAGAGTTGGCTGAGGGTACAAGATATGTGGCGATCAGTGTTCCGTAAAATACTGTGACCACAGTGAGATGGGAAGAACAGGTGGAGAAAGCCTTTCTCCTGCCTGTGACAGTTGGGATTCTTAGGATGGCAATGAGTATGCATGAGTAGGAAACCGTGATAAGTAAAAATGGTACCAGAGTGACTGCAGAAGAGGTGGCAAAGGCAATGGTCTCAGTCAATGAAGTGTCCATGCAGGAGAGATGGATCAAAGGGGCAAAGTCACAAAAGAAGTGATCAATTTCATTAGGGCCACAGAAGTTTTGTCTACACAGCAGGACCATGGTGATTGCAGTGAGGAGAAAGCAGCAGAACCAAGACCCAAAAGCCAACCTGAAGCAGAGAGAACCAGTCATCAGGATGGGATATCGGAGAGGTTGACAGATAGCAAGGTAGCGGTCATAGGACATCACAGCAAGCAAGAGGCACTCTGTTGCAGCAAGGGATCCAAAGAAGTAGAATTGTGCCAAGCAGCCAGCCACTGAGATAGTCTTCTGGTCAGCTATGATAATCAGCAACATCCTGGGGACAATGTTGGAGGTGTAGCAAACCTCCAGAAAGGACAGGTTCACTAGGAAGAAGTACATGGGAGTGTGGAGAGCATGATTGCACAGAACTAGGAGAACAATAAGGATGTTTCCAGAAACAGTTAGGATGTAGAAGATGAAGAACATAATAAAGAGGGAAATATTTAGCTGCAGGATGGAAGAGAATCCTCGAAGAACAAATTCCACTACCATTGTTTGGTTTTCCCAGGATAATGTCATCATACTTTGGCTTCTGAGAAGGAGAACACACAATAATAAAACATACAAAGTATAGCTCATTCTACTTTACACACAAATGTAAACAGGATGGTTTTTATTTGGCGTCCAGTCTACTCTCTGCTCTCTGATACCTGATTGGGAGAGAGGGGATGAAGAAAATAATTGGGGCTCTTTAACTCACATAAAATAAAATAATTTAAAAACAAACAAACAAAAAATAAAATAAAATAAAATAATTTGAAATAAGAACTTGTCGTTTCACTCTTTTCTTTCCCCCTGCTTGCTATCCTTACTTAATCAGGAGCAGAAATAATATAAATGAGAAGAATATGATGATGGAATGAGAACGGCTTATTACACATTCTGCCTGAGCGTATTCTGGTAACCTTGTGAGTTACAGACAGGAAGGAAGATCTAAAAGGAAGTGCAACAGAGAAACCTAGGAGGAGGTTTGTGAAATCACAGGAAGAATGTGGAGAACAGAGAGAGGATGCAAGACAAAGAGCGCCTCCCGCTTCAAACAGTAATAGTGTCATTTAAATCTTTTAAAGAAATGTCTCTTGGCGTATCAGTTTCATTACCTTTCCACGAGTTGTAGGGTGTGGGTTACTTCTGATTTATTTCCATGGCATTTTAAAGAGATCATACGAACTGGAAGAGAAATTCTCTGATTCTGCGGTCAGTGCCTATGAAGGCATAAGCAAGGGATGAGTAAATTTCCCTCACAATTTAAAAACAGATACAATAAAAGCAATTTAAAAGACTTTATCTAAGGCTTCAATCAATGGTACCCATTCAGGTACCACATAGAGCAGGGAGCAGATAGAATGCAGAATAAAAACTGTTCTGTTCATGCTATATCTAGAACCAGAGAGTGCAATACATGTAATGAGTATAATGCGCATAATTCAGGGTTGTTTCCGTGGGTTAAGGAATCCCAACTCACCAACAACAGAACACAGAGTAAATAGAGAAGCACTCTACAAACCCTGCTATGGTTTAGCAGAGGCTGAAGCTGAAGCCATTTTACTAATTTCAAGATCTGAATCCTGGATGAAGCTCCTTATGGCAGTTACAAAGGTACCATATGGCTAAGGAAAGCAAAGTAAGATGGGAAAGCTATGTACAAGCACATAAAGCACCGTGTGGGCATAAGAAAAGTAAGGACCTAAGTGAAGCCAGGGCTCTGATTGATGAGTCAGACATTAAACTTTTGTCTAGATTCTTTAAGACTTAGTTTTTATGGTAAAGGACACGAAGGATTGGAGAAGAATGTAAAAGAATATATATATAAATCATACAAGTGAAAAAAGTTGGACAATCAATGACTATTCTGGGCTTCAGATAATATTTAAGTTTACTAACAAAATTTCCTGACTTTGAAAAAAAACATTATTATCAAATCCCATTCTCTTTTGCACTACCCTAAGCCATCTGTGTCTGTGGAATTCCGTGTTAACAATTGACCCTTCCCACCCTGTGTCACACCTACAGCCTTTTGTTACTATGTTGGTCCTATTTTCACGCTGCTGTAGAAAACTAGAGTCCATCCTGTGAAGAATGAATCCCAACTTTTTAAGAGTTTTAAGTAACTAACCTGCAATGTATGCAGCTCTGACACCCACAGGATGCCTAGCATCTAATGATTCTGACTCTGAGCTCATTGAGTGTAGCATGGCGAAACTGGAGAGGGAGGGTTTCTCTCCACCCGCTGCAATGCACACCCATGGTCTGAGATCTCAGAGAAAGGACTTCAGTTGTGACACTGCACAACCGGACTCCTGAAGACCGCTGCTGTCTGCACCAGCTAATCCTCCAAATGCTGAAGTTTTAGAACTCATAAATTCATCACCATAATTCACTGCCACAGCCGCACGTACTTTCAGGTGTAGTCACATGTTACATGGGAACACAGAGACTTGCACAGATATCCATGCTTATCAGTCAAAAGGAAGCAGTGATGATATTTAGAATCATTGTGGTCCTCCAGCTGCTAACAACACTGACTGTCCGGAAGTGTGGCTACAAAAGCTTATCAGCATCATTTGACAGAGGTTAAGAAGAGGAAAAGCTACACAGGGAAGATTTCCACATGGTGTTAAATTTAGGGAAACAATGCCTACTTGGGGTATGATCCCACAAATAGTATCACTTTAAAAAATCTTCTAGATTGTCTCCTGAGATTGCTTTTGGGTTTCTTTTATGTTCTTTCTTTATTATGTTTTTTTAAAAAACAGAGAAATCTATCATCTTAAAAATTATAAGAACCATTTTGGAGACAATGCACAGAAACTTACTCTTTTCTCTCTACAAAGTGATTGCCCCACTTACTAGGGGATGCTTCATACCCTGGATACAGGTACAAAGAATATTGAAATGAACAGGAAGATGAGTGAGAATAGATGGATCTGTGTCCAAAGACAGTGACGTCAAATTAGGAACACAGGCTCTACAACTAAATAGGCTAGGTCCAAATCCTTTGCTCAACCACAAAGCTATTTGGTTGAGATCAAGCTTGAAAAGTTTAAGGAAAGAACAACTCTGTTTTCTCCCAATCTGTGTGAATGAGGATTTCAAGGGCAACAAAGGTAGATGACCTCACATCCCCACACTAGCTTGCGACCACTATCTCCTCATCAGAGTGAAGAAACTTTAAAAAGGCATTTTTTTTAATTTATTCTTGTTACATCTCAATGTTTATCCCATCCCTTGTATCCTCCCATTCTTCCCTCCCTCCCATTTTCCCATTATTCCCCTCCCCTATGACTCTTCCTGAGGGGGATTACCTCCCCCTGTATATGCTCATAGGGTATCAAGTCTCTTCTCGGTAACCTGCTGTCCTTCCTCTGAGTGCCACCAGGTCTCCCCCTCCAGGGGACATGGTCAAATGTGAGGCACCAGAGTACATGAGAAAGTCATATCACACTCTCCACTCAACTGTGGAGAATGTCCTGACCATTGGCTAGATCTGGGTAGGGGTTTAAAGTTTACCACCTGTATTGTCCTTGGCTGGTGCCTTAGATTGAGCGGGACTCACTCTTTGGAATATACCCAGAAGATGCTTCAGCACACAACAAGAAAAGTTGCTCAACCATGTTCATAGCAACTTTATTCATAATAGCCAGAACATGGAAACAGCCTAACTGTCCATCAATAGAAGAATGGACTAAGAAACCGTGGTACATATACACTATGGAATACTACTCAGCTATTAAAAACAAGGAATTCCCAAAATTCGTGGATAAATGGATTGAGCTAGAAATTATCATAATGAGTGAGTTAATCCAGAAGCAGAAAGAATCAAATGGTATATACTCACTTATATCTGCATACTAGCCCAAGGGGCATGTCCCACGAAAGCCTTCACTTACCAGGAAACTGGGACAGAGGGGAGGACATCCTATTGGGACTCTAAATGAGAGAAGCATGGGAGAATAGCAAAGTAGAAGGATCCAGAGGGTCCTAGAAACCTACAAGTAGAACATTATGATAGGCAGATTTGGGCCCAGGGGTCCCGCTCAATCTAAAAAGGCATTGTTTAAAAAGCCAGACATACAGGCTCTGCTAAAGGGCACCGATATTAAACTGTTCACACACATTTATTGGATTTAGAACCACAAGCCCAACAAAGTAGGGAGTGGATGTGTACAAGATGGTGGTGCAGGGTTCTATGTTCATAAGTGATAGTGAATCCCTCCTTCCCTTTCATACATTTTTCTCCCAACTCTTCCTGTTATCTCTTCTAAAATCCTTCTCCTGCACTGCTTCTTTTCCTCTCAGTTCTGTCCAGAATAGTCAATGTTGTCATTAGGTAGATGATGGACACCTTGTGGAAGACATATGTGTCCCTTTATTGGAGATATTCAACAAGAACACCTTGTAAAGACAATTTTTAAAAACTGACTGAATGATGAATGATTTGTACTGTTTCTTTTATGAGACAGGTGCCCACTACAAAGCCCAGATTGACCTTGAGCCCTGCCTTCCTGCTGAAGCTCCTCTGTTCTGGGATTTCAGGTATGCACCATCATGTCTGGATTGGATTGAAAGTTTTAAACTTTCCCTCCAAACTTGATTTGTTATTATTGTTGTTGTTCTAGCATGAAACATTCCATTCTTCCAGAAAGTATCCATAACACAATTTTGTGGAGAAAAGAAAAGGTTTATCACAACCAAAGTGAAAGCACAAATACCCTGTGAATTGCAGGTTTTGTTGCTTTCATTTTTCTTTTCTTTTTTTTTTTCAATTTTTATACCTAAGCTATTTTATTTTTCACTAACTTCAGAATAAATGGATTTAAAAAAAAAATCAAGCAAGGCTTGCACTTGAGTTTACACATTACCCAAGCTTTCCATCAGCTGATTTTTAAATGGATTAAATGAGCAATAAAAACTCCCACACTATTATAGACTTTACATAATGTACATATTCCACTACTGAGACCACAAAAACCTTAAACCTGCTACATCAAGAGCTGGATATAGAACAGATGGAATACATATAAAACATAGTTGATTTTTAACTTCATTATTTATTTTGAGATTCTGTGACTACCCCTGTATATGTGTATGTTTATGTGTGAATGTGTGTATGTGTATATGTGTTTAAGTGTGTGTGTGTGTGTTGGAGACTGCTAAGTACATGGTTTATCTCTGTGTGCCATCTTTGGTTGTAAATCTTTAGTTACTATAAAGAAGTATGCAAAGGAAGAAAGTGGCTTCCCTTTAAGCAGGCATTAAACAACCAGATAGTTACTTAAATATAGAAGGATCCAGAGGGTCCTGGAAAACTACAGGAGGGTCTGGGCCCTGGGGTCCTCCTCAAACTATGGCACCAGCCAAGGAAAATATAGGCAGTAAACTTTGAACCCCTACCCAGACTAGCCAATGGACAGGACATTCTCCACCATTAAGTGGAGAAGGAGATCTGACTTTCACACAAACTCTGGTGCCCCATATTTGACCATGTCCCTTGGATGGGGATGCCTGGTGGCACTCAGAGGAAGGATAATAGGTCACCAAGAAGAGACTCAATACCCTATGAGCATATACAGGGGGAGGAGGTCCCCCTCAGTCACAGACATAGGGGAGGGGAATGGGGGGGAAGCGGGAGGGAGGGAGGAATAGGAGGATACAAGGGATGGGCTAACAACTGAGATGTAATTTTAATAAATTAATAATAGAAAAGAAAAAAATAAAACAGAAAGGGGGAAATAAAAGCAGCTCAGGAGAAATTAATTTCCCTAGGAATCTCATGCTGGGAGGAAGAAAAACCCTAGCCAAAAGAGACACCTGTCTCCCTGAGAGAGATTTCACATAGGTCTAATAGCCTGTTAAGTCACGTTACAGGATGAGGCTGAAACTCAGATAGTGATGGGTCAATGCTCACAGAGATGTTTATTATTACAACAGAGATATCAAGGGTCATGATGATGAAATATTTAAGTAACTATCTGGTTGCTTTCATTTTTCAAGACTGAAAACAAAACAAAGAAGGATGTGAGATGAATTCAGGAATCACCTACATGAAACCCATCCTCTGAACTGAAGCAGGAGATAGGGATCTTCAGTAAGCAATCAATCCATTCATTCAAAATGGATCTGACAATAAAGACACTGGACTCATGACAGGTGCTGCTCAATTCATGTGAACAATTTCTTAAACAAATAAGAATTTTATTTTGCCACTGAGATGATTAGTGGCATTAGGACATTAGTAAATGTTATCCCAGTTCAATCTACCAAAAGATGGACTAAAAACTGGAAAGGGAGTAAACTATCAGAACAGATTATCTTTTCCTACCAGTGCCTTGGAGAAATCCACTCCCACTTTGCAGATCCAGGTCACATAGATTAAAACAAGTCCACTTTCCCCGGGTTTAAAGAATGACGTTAGATGTGTGTGATCCTGCTTTTATCCAGAAATATACCTCCCTGTGCACTCAACAAGAACTAAGGGCTGTGTTCCTATGAATCTGGGAGGCTGGTGGGATATTGACCTTGTTTCACAAGCTATCCCTTTGGGGAAACTTTAGTGCCCATGTGAGTAAAGCTGTCACCTCCCCAATGATGCCAAACACGGAAATTTCCCAAATGACCCACATGGGAAATTTCTGTTTATTTTGCAGTGTAGCTGGAATCAAGGTGCTTTCATCACACAGGAAATTTCTTCATTCCTTTGCTATATGTTAAGCTCGTACTTAGAGAAAGACTATTCATGGTTGTATTATACTTTGCCATAATGGTTTATCACTGAAATGAGTATTTAATTTGTTTCTATCCTCCACAAGAATATGATTTTGCATTTCCTTACTGTGGTAGGTTAGATAGGGAACTGAACTGTCTACACTAGTAAGCATCTGTTGCCAAACCCAACAGCTGGGACACTGTGGGACTAAGGGTATTCTCAGATTAGACACACATGAAAGAAATTTAAATGGAGTCACCAAATAATAGGGAAGACAATGCCCCAACTAGACATACTACCACATAAAACCCCTAACGCCACGAATGGGTTACGTCTTATTGAGTCATTAGCCAAAGTGATCCCATAGACCACACCCCCAAAATATTATAAGCTATTGCCTATGCTACTGGTGACACTCCACAACTTGACAATAAGGTCCTATTACTGAAGACACTACTTATGTCACTGAACATGGAGAAACAGAGCTGCTACTCAACTAGTTTACCCATTTCAAAGCACTGGAAGGTTATACACATGCTACTAGAGGGGAAAAGCAATCATTAATCTTACCCAGCTATAACTAAGCTCAATATATCTAGCCAACCACTTTATAAGATAGAGTGACATGAATAAGAGAGAGAAGTTGTTTAGACCAAGAAGCAAATAATCTCATTCCAGATGATTAAGTACAAATACACAAATATGAATGATCAAAGTAAGTCACAACAAAAATTAGTATTTTTATTGTAATGTCCCCCAAGAAAAACAATTTACATGAAATATAAAATAATGATTTTAAAAATAGAAATAATAAACATAATCTAAGAACTCAAAAAGGACACCCTACTTCAAAGAAGATGATGAGCATCAAAGAACCTCCTTATGGAGATGGCTTCAATTCAGTAAACAAGCCACTAGACAAAATGCCTTTGTTTCTGCCACAGACAGAATTCTGTATAAAAATGGACAAGCATGGATGCAAGCAGAGGTGACAATCAAACTCTGCCAAGACAGGGTAAGCAAGTCCTCAATAGTTCCTGCCTCACAAATATATCTGTTAGTTATATTGTAACAGAAGGTTGAAGATGATGCTCCAACATTATAGAGAGATTTCAGTGACTGTTCAGGCAGCAAACTGTCTCTGTCATTTTTTTTTTTTTTTTCATTTTGTAAACTGCTAACCTGCACTTCTGGTTTACTCGGATAAATAAGTTTTATTCCTTCTCAAATTTCTGATGAGATTGAAGACCAAATAGTTTAGTCTTTTTAAGTAAGCTTAGTTGTTTAGGTAATTAGATGTTTTTAGGTCTAAATAGATGCTTTAAGTTGATGGAGATGAAATATGATGGGCATTGATTTACATTCAGAATTTTAGGCTCTCCATGATAGGAAAGATGTTTTCTGCAAGAATGACAAATACAATTAGCCAAAACACCATGAATGTAACATTTATATAATCTCTGATTGTTTCATGGTTCTTCTTGCTGCATGTAGTTTATTTTATTTATGTGTAATAATATAAATATATATGCCCCCCCAAAAAGAACTGTGGTGGATCCACCTTTTTTTAAAAGGTACCTGATCCCACTCTCCAAAATTCCCCCTGTAAGAGCCTAAATACACAGATTCAAACCCACTTGTTTGAATGTTGGCTTGTTTTCCTATAAATTCAATATTCAATATTCAATATTCAAAGTCTGAAAAGTGAAAATAAAAAAGAACTCAAAAAGGATATGGATACATACTTCAATGAAGACTGTGAAAACACAATCAGATAAATGAAATAATAAAAATAATTCAAGATATAAAAACAGAATTTAATGAGTATGCAGAATTTCTGGAAAAGAAAAAATTACATAGGCCTTGAAATAAAAAATGCAAACGTTCTAACCAAAAATTCAGAAGAAGGCCTTAACAATAGAGTGGAAGAGAGACTGTTAAGTATTGAAATCAAAGTAGAAGTGGATCACCTAACCAAAGAAAATGTCAAAATCAGAAAAAAATATAGTAACTCTGAGATACTATAAAAAGACAAACCCAACAAATAATAAATAAAGATGAAGAAGAGTTTTAGCTCAGAGGCACAGAAAATATTTTCAATAAAATCATAATCCCCCATCTAATGAAATAAATGCTTACAAGATCCAAGAAGCATACAGAGCATCAAATAGTACCAAAAACAAAACTCTATGTCATATACTTGTCAAAACATCAAATGTACAGGAAAAAAAGAGCTTATTAAAAGTGGTACGAGAAAAAGATAAACTCACATGCAAAAGCAGGCCTGTAACAGTAACATCAGACTTCTCAGTGGAGACCACAAAAAACCAGAAGGGATTGAATCACTGTTCTAAAAGTAATGAAAAACAAGAGATGTCACCCCAAACTACTATACCTAATGAAACTATCAGTCATAACTTAAGGAGAAAAAAATTTGTGTGATAAATACAGAGTTAAATAATTAATGACCTCTAATACAGCTCTACTGAAAGAAATACTTAGGTCTGAAGAGAAGGTTGAATACACCCAAAATGTCTCATGGAACAAGTAGTTTCAGAACACTTAGTCAAAAGAGTTTTATTAGAAAAATTATAAAGCCAATAAAATTATAGGAGTTTTTATACATCATTCAATAATAACTCAATTTTACGAATATCAACTACACAATAAAATGACATAGACTCACAGATTAGTGAATCCAAAGCAAGATTCTTTGTTGTTGTTGCTGCTGCCAACACAATTCATAAGGAATAATGGAAACATCTAAAGAAAGGGGACAGAAAAAAAGGTATTCTGATCAAATGGAACCATGAAACAAGAATATTAATATACAACAAAATTGACTTCAAACCAAAACTATCCCATAGATATAAGGAGGAAAAAATGTTAGCCTCATTAAAGGAAAAACACACCAATAATATATTACAATACTAAAAACATATGCATCAAACACAAGAGAACCTAATTTCATTAAAAAATTAAAAAATGAAAACACCACAGATCAACACCAACATAGTGATTTCATTATCATATTCTCACCAATATATAGATCATCTAGGAAAAAATAAATACCAGTAGATAAGTTTTGTAGTTAAGTAACATCATAAATCACATAGACCCAAGAGATGTCTATAGAACATTCCAACAAAACGTCAAAGGATGCACATTTTTCTTAGCAGCTCATGGGACATTCTCCAAAATAAGATCATGTATCAAGATGTAAAACAAATCTCAAAAAAAATACAGAAAAATCACAGCCTGGATTATTTCCAACCATCATGTCTAAAGATGGATAAAACAATAACAAAATGGCAGAAACAAATTATTAAAATCTAGATAAGACTCAAAAGCGGATATAGAATAGACTACGTTAGTGGTTGACAAGAGGGAACAGGGTAGGAGAAGGAGCACAGAGAGAAATGAGAATGGAGATCAGACCTGGGGAGAACAGGGGAGCAGAAGACAGAAGGCCTGCAGAGAAAAGAGAAACTGTGGGTGGGGACAGCTCTGTGACAAGCTGGAGACCTAAGTCAGGATAGGCTTCTAGGAGGATATGATGAAGGCCTTGGCTGACACACCCTTCAAAATAGCCACAAATAATGCAAAGTATCTTGGTGTAACTCTAACCAAGGAAGTCAAAGACTGTATAACAAGAACTTCAAGTTTCTCAAAATTGAAGAAGATACCAGAAGATAGAAAGATCTCCCATGCTTATGCATCGGTAGGGTCAACATAGTAAAAATGGCCATCTTACCAAAAACAATCTACAAATTCAATACAATCTCCATCAAAATACCAAGACAATTCTTTACAGACTTCGAAAGAACAATTCTAAACCTCATATAGAAAACAAAAAAACCTATGACCGAGGGGGACCTCCTCCCTCACTACATGGTCATAGGCTACCAAGTCTCATCTTGGTAGCCTGTTTATTCTTTCTCTGAGTGCAAGCAGTGTTCAAATATGGGGCACCAGAGTTCATGTCCAAGTCAGTCCCCACTCTCCACACAGCTGTGGAGAATGTCCTGTCCATTGGGTAGATCTGAGGAGGGGTTTGATGTTTACTGTTTGTGTTGTCCTTGATTAGTGCAATAGTTTGAGCAGACACCCCTGGGCCCAGACCCACCGATCATGATGTTCTTCTTGTAGGTTTCTAGGACCCTCTGGATCCTTCTATTTCTCCATTCTCCTATATTTCTCTCACCTAGAGTCCCAATAGCATGTCCTCACATCTATCTCAACCTCCTGGTAAGTGAAGACTTTCATGAGACATGCCTTTTAGGCTAGTGTCCAATTATAAGTGAGTATATACCATATGAGTCTGTTTCTAGGTTAACTGACTCAGTATGATCATTTCTAGTTCTATCCATTTGTCCACAAATTTTGAGATTTCCTTGCTTTTAACAGCTCAGCAGTAGTCCATGCTGTAAATGTACCACAGTTTCTTTATTCATTCTTCAACTGAGGGACATTTAGGCTGTTTCTAGGTTCTGGCTATTATGAATAAGGCTGCTATGAACATGGTTGAGCATATATCCTTGTTGTGTGCTAGAGCATCTTCTGGGTATATTCGAAGGAGTGGAATAGCTGGGTCTTGAGGAAGCCCTATTCCCAGTTTTCTGAGAAAGCATCAGATTGATTTCCAAAGTGGTTGTACAAGTTTGCATTCCCACTAGCAAGGAAGGACTGATCCACTTTCTTCACATCCTTGCCAGAATGTGATATCATTTGAGTTTTGATCTTAGCCATTCAGATGGGTGTAAGATGGAACCTCAGAGTGGTTTTGATTTGCATTTCTCTGATGACTAAAGACGTTGAGCATTTTTTAAAGTGTTTCTCAGCCATTCAATATTCCTCTCTTGAGAATTCTGTTTAGCTCTTAGCCCCATTTTTTAATTGGGTTATTTGGTTTGGTGGTGTTTCATTTCTTGAGTTCTTTATATACCTTGAATATTAGATCTTTGTCAGATATAGTGATGGTGAAGGTCTTTTCCCAGTCGGTAGGCTGATGCTTTGTTCTGTTGACAGTGTCTTCTACCTTGCAGAAGCTTCTCAGGCTCATGAGATTCCATTTAATTGTTGACCTCAAGGTCTGGGCTGTTGGTGTTCTGTTCAGGAAGTTGTCTCCTGTGCCAATGTGTCCCAGGCTCTTCCCTACTTTTTCTTCTAACCAATTTAGTGTCTCTGGTTTTATGTTGAGGTCTTTAATCCACTTGGACTTGAGTTTTGTGCATAGTGATAAATATGTGTCTAATTGCATTTTTCTACATGTAGACCTCCAGTTAGACCAGCTCCATTTGTTGAAGATGCTAGCCTTTTTCCATTGAAAAGATTTGGCTTCTTTGTCAAAAATAAGTAACCATATGTGTGTGGATTTATTTCTGGGTCTTCAATTCAATTCCATTGATCCACAAGCCTATTGTCATGCCAGTACCATAGTGTTTTAATTACTGTTGCTCTATAGTACAGCTTGAGATTAGGTATAGAGATTCCTCCAGAGGACCTTTTAGTGTACAGGATTGTTTTAGCTATTCTGGATTTTTTGTTTTTCCATACGAAATTGAGAATGGTCTTTCAATGTCTTTTTTAAAAATTATATAGGTATTTTGATAGGGATTGCATTGAATCTATAAATTGCTTTTGGTAAGATGGTCATTTTTCACTATATTAATTTTCCCAGTCCACAAGCAAGCAAGATCTTTCCATCTCCTGATGTCATCTTCAATTTCCTTCTTCAGATACTTAAGGTTTTTTTCATACACATCTTTCACTTGCTTGGTTAGAGTTACATCTAGATACTTTATATTATTTGTGGCTGTCGTTAAGGGTATAGTTTCCTGAATTTTTTTCTCAGCATGATTGTCATTTGTATACAGGAGGGCTACTGACATTTTTGAGTTGACTTTGTATCCAGCCACTTTGCTGAAGGTATTTATCTGTTGTAGGAGTTCTCTGGTGGAATTTTGGGAGTCACTTATGTACACTATCATATCATCTGTGAATAGGGATAATTTGAATTCCTCCTATGTGGATCCTCTTGATCTCATTTTTTTGTCTTATTGGTCTAACTAGAACATGAAACTATTTTTATTTGCAGGCATGCAAAATATCTAAGCATTCTACCATAAAAGAACTGATAGATACATTTATCAAATTAACAGAATAATATATATATACATATATATTAAAACACCAAGAAAGATATTAAGTAAATAATATAATTTACATTTTCTTCAAAAATACCTTCCAATAAATCTAACCAAAGAAGTGAAAAATACCTACAATGAAAACTTTATGACACGAAAAAAGTAAATTGAAGATTACAGAAGATATACCTCCCATACTCTGTTGAATTTTGGTTTGGCTTTGCTTTCATTGTGACCATGACCTTCTTCTTCCCTCTTAATATAAGCAGCATGCAATTTACTTTTTAATTCATAAGAGCCCACAGTTAAGAGAGTTTGAATTTTTAGAGACTTTGAACTTTTAAAGAGACATTGAATATTTAAAGAGAACTTGGATTTTTAAAATTTATAAAACTTTAGATACTGGAACTTTTAAAGTTGTACTATTTTATATTGTGATATATAATATATTATATTGTGATATTAACATAATGTTTTTATGATTAACAAGAATATAAAGATTATTTGTTTGACACTGATGTGTTTGTGTGCCAAGCTGACAAGGGAACAATAATTGTGCTGGTTAGTTTTTTGTCAACTTGACATACTAGAGTCATTTGGAAAGAAGGAACCTCAACTGAGAAAAGGTTTCTATTAGATTTGCATGCAGACAAGTCTGTAAGACATTTTCTTGATTAATGATCAATATGGAAGAATCCAGTGCATGGTGGAAAGTGCCGGTCCCAGACAGATAGCCTTGGATTGTATAAGAATGTAGGCTGACGCCAGGCATGGTGGCGCACGCCTTTAATCCCAGCACTTGAGAGGCAGAGACAGGTGGATCACTGTGAGTTTGTGCCCAGCCTGGTCTACAAAGTGAGTCCAGAACAGCAAGGCTACACAGAGAGACCCTGTCTTGAGAAAAAAAATAAAGTAGGCTGAGTAAACCGAGATGAGCAGCATTCCTGCATGGCCTCTGCTCCAGTTCCCGACTCTAGGTTCCTGCACTGAGGTCCCGCCCTGCTGTCTCATGATCTACTACAAAACATAAGAAGAAATAAACTCTTTCCTCCACAAATTGCTTTTGCTCACGGTGTTTTATCACAGAAATTGAAACTTAACTACGACAAACATCCCCATTTAAAAGTGGGACTTAAAATTAAGCAGAGATTTCTAAAAAGATGAAATACAAATAGTTGAGAAATGCTTTTTAAAATGTTAAACATTCCTAGCCATCAGGAAAATGAAATTTAATTTGAGATTTCCTCTTCCCTTAATCCGAATGGCTGAGATACATAAAGGATTACAAATGCTGATGTAGGTGTGGAGGGAGGGGACTATTTATTTAGTGCTGCTAGAAATGCAAACTGCTACAACTGCTACAAAAAAATCAATGTGAAGTTTCTTCAAAAAGCTAAAAATATATCTACCATATGATCCAATTATACCAGTCTTGACTGTATCCCCAAAGGATTCCACCTCCTACTCTAGAGATATCTTCTTGTCCTATTCACTACCCTATGCACAACCGCTTGGAAATTAAAACAGACTAAATGTCTAGCAATTGCTGAATACATAATGAAAATGCAGTATATTTACACAATAGACTATTATTCAGCTATTGAGAAAAAATGAAATTATAGTTAAGTAGATGGAGTTGGAAACATTTATTCTAAGTGAGGTAACTCAGGCCCAGCAAGTCAAATGTCATATATTTTCTCTCATTTGCTGATAATACTTTTGAATCTTCAGATATGTGTGTTCATCTAGAATACTCACGGAGGTCAGAAAATTACTAAGGAGCCATGAAGACGGACAATCAAGAGAGGAGAGATAGAATGCATTAGTATAAAGGGTTAAAGGGAAATGGTGAAACAGGAAGGATTAAACTGGCATTGGGGAACAGAGAGGAGTGTATAGGAGAAATGTGGAGAGGAATAAAAAGCACTTAAGATTTTTCAAAAGTCTTTTCTACTACTGCAGAAGTGTGTGTGTGTGTGTGTGTGTGTGTGTGTGTGTGTGTGTGTTTAGGCTTAACAGTCATGGGAAGTTGATGAGTATCTTCAGAATACACACACACGAGACTGGGGTGGGGGGGGGGCAACCTATAATGGAGCAACAATGGTCCCACTAGTTACCAGAGGCTAACAAATAAAAAGTCCAGTATGGAGAATAAATTAATAAATTACTTCCTTTGGAGGTTTTGGAAAATGAGCTTCCATAGACTCCCAAACCTTGTCTTTGTTCTTGGTTACTTTCCAGAACTTGATGGTACACCCTACTGCTAAAGACACAACACAATTGAACCATCAAACATGATGAAATCAAGTTGGTACAGACCTAAAAGGTTTGGCCCTCCTGGCTGAATTTCATAATAATGAAATGTGCTATGCAAGCTACTGGGAGAGACTTGTAATTGTCAGCTATATCCACCTGTGATCTCTGCTAGCTACAGCTATGGCTGACCTGAGAAGACATGCTGATTGGTATGATACTGGCACAAAAATCATGAGAATAGTCAACCACTTTTGGCTTGGGTTTTAAGTCCGACTTCACAAGATGAAACTCATACATGGTACAATTATTAGGCCAAGAAGCTGTGACTACACAGTTCTAGGCCTTAGAAGACAGCCTACTACTGTTGTTTTTAAGTCAATGTAGCATTAAACTGACTCTTAATAACTTGTGATTATACACATGGATCAGTTACTTCTCATCTATTTTCTGTGAATAGTGACTAACAGAAAGACACAAATGGCTAAAGTATATAAAATAAGAGACTGCAAAATGTTCAATGCAGAAGGGAATATATATCCTAGTTCTCTCAAGACTCAGGGATCATTGCGGAAGAAGAAAGAGTGTGTAAGAGTCAGAGATGATGGGTGACTGAAAGAAAACAATTTCTGGACACAGCAGGAAGCTGTATATATAAACTCCCATGCTGGTGACAGCATGTACAAAACATACAAGTCAAACAATAGAAGGGGAATTGGCCATACAATCCCACTCCTAGCTGTGGAGGAATCAGATATTGTTAGCTAGTGGAAAGAAAAGGTCAATTTTCTCTAAGTGTAGCCCTTAACAAATTGGTCATATTTGGGGTATCACAAATTGTTTCTGAATGATGTAGCATTGAGTGGACATAAAAGAGGGTGGGTCTGGGAAGATATGAAAAGAAAATAATCAAAACACATTATATGAGACTCGAAACTCTAAAAGAACTAATAAAATGTACAAAAATAACCCTCCAATCTCTATTAAATTCTATTTTTGTGTCTTAAATTTTTTAACTTCAACTTTTATTTTCTCAGTCTTCTTTCTAGATTGTCTATCTTTAAGAGCCTTGAACTCTATTTTGAAATCATTGTCTTTTTTAATCAGCAGCTAAGTTGTTTTTCTCAGGGAGAATTACAGTGGGTACACTATCTGTGTATGAAATATTACCTAAATTATTCATGTTATTTATGTAAATGTGATGGGACCTAGATATCTGGCTAGAGCATTAGTGGTTTTTCTTGATGATGATACTGAGTCTCATTTTTGATGAGTGGGTATTTGGATCTTTATCTACAGTTATGCTAATTGTTTCAGGCTGTAGACCAACTGAACAGCACTTGTTCAGTCCCAGGGTACCTCTGTGTTCATGAGCAAATATGGTGCCATACATGGTCCCTGTCGGCTGTGGATTGGTGCAATTTCTGAACCCAGGAGCAAACTTTCTGCAGGCTTAGAATATTCTTGCTACAGCTCTTCAGAAGTCTGTGGAATGATCACATGTTTCTGCAGGTTGTCCCTGAGTGGCAGGGAGTGAGGTTAGAGTGCAAAGAGACCCCTAAGGGTGGGTACAGGATGCTACATCATCTACATAATCTACATCATCTTAGGAGGAGGTGTATAGGATGAAAGCCGGGCTGGTTCCTCCTACCTACAATTAAAGGAGCAGGATGCTAATAAGTGACTGTTGGACAGTAGGCAAGCTCATGTTGTCTAGTCCTTCAATCAAGGTCATAGCAATATCTTCTTTAATGTGCTTTTAATTTTCTTATTATACTTCACATTGAAGAATTCCATTATGAAAATTCTTTCTAGCCTATGCTTAGGGAATACCCTTTCATTTTCATCCTAGTCACATTGGTTTGTCTCTATGTAAAAAAAAAAAAAAAAACTGTCTTAGTTATTTTCTGTTTCTGTGATAAGACACCATGACCAAGGTTACTTCTAAAAAGGATTTATTCAGGTTAGAGTCTATGACCTTCATAGCAGGGAGCATGGCAGGAGCAGGCAGGCATGGTGTTGGAGCAGTAGCCAAGAGCTTACATCCGATTCACAAATATGAGTCTGAAAAAGAGACTGGGGATAACATGAGTCTTTTAAATCCTCATAGACTCCCCCAGTGACATACCTCCTCCACCAAAGGCCACACCTTCTAATCTTTCCTAAATAGTGTCACCAATTGGAGACCAAGTATTCAAATATATGAGTCTCTGGGGGACATTTTTATTAAAACACATACACACATACACACAAACTTTATGATAATGGTTTTCTGAATTTGTATAGAATTTAGAAGTAAAAGCATACTCAAAACTAGTATTTTCGGTTTTGTTGCTAATTTTGAAATTATATTTCATTTTTTTGAAATTGTATTTTGCTTACAACATTTCTCCCTTTCCTTTTCTCCCTCTAAGCTCTCCCACATAACCTTCCTTTCTCTCTTTCAAATTCTTGGTCTCTTTTTCCATCAACTGTTAATGCATGCATCTATGTATTTGTGTGTGTGTGTGTGTGTGTGTGTGTGTGTGTGTGTGTGTGTGTGCATGTGCATTCCCAAACATAGCCTGTTTCATCAGCACAATGGTATTTGTATGTATGGGTCAAGGCTGACCATCTGGCACTGTACAATCAATTGTTGTGCTCTTCTTTGGGGAGAGTCATCTCTCTTGCTCCTAGCTTTACTCAGTTGCCTAAACTTCTTTGTATAGGACTGAGGCCTCATGGGTTTTTCTCCATAAAGTTTTGTGTGTCTGTTAGTGTTATCCTTGTTTAGCTCATATTGGTGAGACATCATGAGTGTAGCATCTAATGTTATTAGAGAACACAATCTCACTGTCAAGTCCCTGATCCTCTGGTTATTATAATCATTTTGTTCCCTCTTCTGCAATGTTCCCTAAGCCTTAAGTATGGGAGTGTCTGACAGATGTATCCACTGGGACTGAAATCCACAATTCTGTATATTTATTGATTGTGGTGATCGCCATTTGTTGCAAAGTTTCCTTGATGTGGGGTGAAGACTGCATTTATTTGTGTGTCGTTCTTCATGCTGCAATGATGGAGGGCCTGTGCTCCACATCTGGTGTGTCAATCCAGATGCTTCTTGCCTCCAGACAAGAACATATGGACCTTGAGATCAATGGTTTCAAGGTCATATTTCTTGCTGAGGGACAGATTTAAGTGCTCAGAGGTGAGGCTCCTGGCTTGGGCACTAAGTCAGGTTCCCAGCCTCTCTGAGGAAGGTGGGAAATGAGTTCCCACACGCCAAGATGTTACAGTTAGCTCTTTTTAAAATAAGACTGAGAGTCTCAAAAAGCAGTGGAGACTCGGGAGCTCCACACGTGTTACAGTTCCTTGTTTGAGCCACTGCACCAAGCACAGCAACAGAAACAGGCGAATGTCCGAAAGCCACTGCCAGACAGTTGAGAGGCTGGCCTGGCGGTGCTTCACTGGAGGTTAGCACCTAGCTATTGGCAGTGGTTGACCAGGCCCCAGTGGCTGTGAAGGAAGTTGTGCCATTGCTCTCTAACCACTTTGCATCCAGCTGCAGTTCCTAGTCCACGCCCCTCCCCTGAGAATAAATGGAGCCTCAGACAGTCATGGTGGCAGAATGTTGAGGAAGAGAGCACAAGCCAGAGCATGAACATGAGCCCACAAGCCAGCCAGCCTTCAGTTATAAACCTTGGGCAGTGGGTTTGAGGGTGAATGTGTCTGACTCACTAGGGCTAAGGGTGCCAGGATACTTAATCTACATATACTGATATAGTAGCTCGCTTGCATGAAATACCACAGAGCCCTACCACAAGAAGAAAACAGCAGTTAATTATTCCATGTGTAAGGGGATGATTTCTAGGACTACATGACACCCCTTACAAAATCAGGGGTTACCAGATAAGGTGGAGTGAAAACCCTGCTAAGAAAGGGAGTCCATCTTCATAGACCAAGAGTGAAACAGCTATCTGGAAAAGTCAGTCTTCAACCTTATCCAACAGAGTCCCACATTTGTGAGTATAAGGACAAATGTTTATAGATTGTTCTTGATGATTATGCTGGGTTTTTTTTTTATCTTGGTTGTCGGTTCTTCTCCAATAGCCATGACTTCACTAGCAATGAATAGTTGGCTAGATTTATAATACAAGGCTTGGTATCCTTTGTCTTAAGCAGATCTTAAATCCAATTAGTGAGTAGTTGGTTACTGCCAGGTATGTGTGCCACTACTGCATCTGGAGGGTTATTGTGCAGAATTGGTCATTCATGTGGTTCATAGGCTTCATAGCTGGTAGGAATGTTGGCTGCCTCCCTCCTTTGAAAGCTTGCATGGTACTTTCTGGTACCATGAAAGCTAGGCCTCAGCAGGGTCGGGGGGCATTCTGGTCAGTTCGCTCAGGGGCCTCTTGGCCCTCTTTCTGAAGTGCCTGGTGTCTTTAACAATAGGGACTTAGCTTCTACCTCTAGAATATAACAAAATGCGATAGCAATAGGCTATATGTTTGGTAAGTTTCTTAAACAGCTCTAGCCAACAATCAAAAGAGAGCTTCTTACGACTGGTATTGGTATTTTTGTTAGGTAGCATTGTCTCTGACTCTTGAACACAGCACTGTCATCTTAGATTCAAGAAGTTCATTAATCTAAAGACATTTGTATTTATACACGGAATCGCATGATTTATGGGTTTATTGATGTTTAAGTAAAGACTTAGAGTATTATGGTTCCCTGTGGCCTTTCAGCATTCATATCATTTTATCAGCCTACCTTCTCCTGTATTTACCTCCCTGCCCTTCACTTAAGGAGCCCCATCCTTTCCCCATTTCTCCCATCTGATCACTTGTATCATTCTGTTCTCTTTGCCCTCCTACCACCACGGTGGTATGGTTTTCTCAATTGGTATGATATTGTACTCCAAACCCGTCTGTTTTAAATTTCTATTGCAATAAAAAAAAATTAATACAAGTTTTATGGCTTATAGCACTGAAATGTTATTACTTTATTGCTTTTAGAGGCCAGTATTCTGAAATGTATTGCACTACAATAAAATAGGTGTTGCAAAAGCTACATTCCTTCTGGGAACTCTGGGTTGCAATCCATTCCCTTTCCTTTTATAACTTTTGTATGGCTGGTTAGTTACATTGTTTGTTTGTTTGTTTGTTTGTTCATTCGTTTTTTATGGCACTTGAGATCAAACTCAGTATTTTGTTGTACTAGTCAAGTACTCTACCACCTTACTGTGTACCCATACCCTATTACACCTTTCTGAGACCACATGCACAACTTGCTCCATGCTTCCTTCCTTCATTTTCAAAACCAGCAAGAGAACATCATCACTCGGGCACTGGTTCCATTTTATAGGAACTCCTGTGAATTTATGTGACCAATCTATGCAATTAAAGCTATCATACCATTTTAGAATACTTAATCCCATCTTCCATATACTTTTTTCTGTATGAAGCAAGATATTAAGACATGTGTATGTTTCAAGAAAGGAACATTACCCTATCTTCTAGAACTTGTGGTAAGCAGATGTGGTTGGAACTACTGAGATTTCTCTACTTTTCTCTACTTTTCTACTCAGTCTTTGCTATTGCTTTGACAAAAATGTACCTGTATTGTAACACACCCATTCATTTAATATATAGGGCATGTAGGATGCCTAGTCTTATTTAAAATCCTATTTAAAAATCTACATTTTCTAGCCTTGTGTAGACATTAAAACTAAGGCTCTTGCAAAGGTGAAATTGGTAAACGCCTGAATGTCAGCTTTGAATTCAGCACCTGTTCGTAATTCTAATGTCTCCTTTCTTCACTCCATTTCTCTTCCTTCTCACTCTCTTTTGTTTTTCTTTCTGATATGAACCACACTAATAATTATAATCCAACAACCCCGAACTTTATCATTATATTTTATGATAATCATTGCTTTCTCCGAGAGTTAGGGACTTCAGAGAAATGAGTGGCTCCAAAAGAATACTGATATATATTTCTGACTTCCCAGGAATAACCTGGTAATGTAGGAACAATTCAAGTAAGAACCTCCATTCCCACATGAATTAAAAACATTTATGCCAAAACAGTGGTATTTTGTGTTCTATGGTGATGTATTCTGCTTGATTTTGGGCCTGAGCATGTGACTTGTTTTGTCTCATGAGTTTTCTACAGAAGTAATACCAAAAAAAAGATAGATGAAAAGTACTTAAGAGATTGGCTTTTAATTTTCTCATTTTTCAGCAACGAACAAGAAAATATATCAGGACTATGTTGGAGGATAAGAAAAAGGTAGAGGAGAAATAGCTCAAACAAGTCGACTGATGTAAAGCACCCTAGATCAGCTAGAACATGTCTTAAAACAGAAGTGTATTGCTGTATTGCTTTTGGTAACTGAGCTTTTGACATGGCTTCTACTGGAATAAAATCAGATTACCCTTGAGCAATTAAATGGTTTGCAAAGCATGTGACCAATTGCCACCGAGGTGGAGATACATGAGCAACAAATGATTCCTGCTCAGTGGTACCAAGGCTTTGAGGTTGATTGCTTTGCATCACATTTGTGGCATTAATTTAAAAATATAAAACATTTGTGATGAAAATGTTTATCTTGCTTTGTCTTTCCTCAATGAGCCAGCAAAGATTCTTTTTTCATACTCAATAGGTTCTCTTCACTTGATTGTTTGTTTGCTGTGCTTTTGGTTTTATTCATTTATTTTCTTTTTAGAAACTAACTTTGGCATTCTTGGCCTTTGAAGCTATTGGGATTTTTGTTTTGGTTTGGTTTTAACTTTGTTTGCTTTGTTTTATTTCATTACCCATCGTGTTTTGTAACTTGCTGCCTATTTTCGCGTAGGGGTATTTTTATTAATTTATTTATTCACTGTACATCCCAGTTGTAGCCCCCTCCCTCCTCTCCTTCCAATCCTATGTTCTCTTCCTCTTCTCCAATTTCTCAGAAAAGAGGAGCCCCCCTACCCACCCACCCCAGCCCATCAACTTGCATCAGGACTAAGCATGTCATCTTCTCCTGTGTTCTGGAAGGCAGTCCCACCAGGGGGAAGTGATCAAAAAGCAAGCAACAGAGTCCAGTTGGAGACAGACCTTACTCTCCTAACTAAAGGACCCACTTGAAGCCTGAGCTGCCCATCAGCTACATCTGTATAGGAGGCCTAGGTCCAGTCCTTGCATGATCCTTGGTTGGTGCTTCAGACCCCACAAACCCCTCTGGGCCCTTGTTAGTTGCCTGTGTTGGTCTTCTTGTGGAGCGCCTATCACTTCTAGGTCTTTTTATCCATCCCCACACTTTTTCGCAAGATTCCCTGCGCTTTATCCAAGGTTTGCCTCTAAGTCTCAGCATCCATTTCAAACCACTGCTGGGTGAAGCCTCTCAGAGGACAACTCTGCTAGGTTCCTGTCTGCAAGCATAGCAGAATATCATTAACAGTGTCAGGGGTTGGCTCTACTCCATAGGGCAGGCCTTGGGTTGTGCTATGCATTGGTTGGACATTCCCTCAGTTTATGCTCTATCTTCTCTATCATTTCTGGTAGCCAGGGTGAATTTTGGGTGGATGTTTTCATGGGTACGTTGGTGTTCTCTCTCCTCTAGGAGTCTTGTCTAGTAAAAAGGTGTCCTTTTCAGTCTCCATGGTCCTTGATATTAGTAGTCTTAGCTAGGGTCCCCCTCATATCCTCCCAGAAGCCTACTCTGACTTAGGTCTCTAGCTTGTCACTGAGATGCCCCCAACCACAGTTTTCCTTTTTCTCTGCAGGCCCTCTGTCCTCCTGCCACCAATCTCTCCAGATCTCATCTCTACCATTATTTCTCCCTGAGTTCTATCTCCTGCCTTATTCTCTCTCCTCAACCACTACCTCTGGCTATTCTATTTTCCCTTCTGAGTGAGATATAAGCATATTGCCTTGATTCTTCTTTGTCATTTTTCTTCTTTGGGTCTGAAAATTGTACTATGTTTATCCTATAATATATGGCTAAAATCTGCTTGTAAGTGAGTACATACCATGTGTGTGTTTAGGATGATCTTGTCTGGTTCTATCCATTTTCTGCAAATTTTGTCATGTCCTTGTTTTTGATAGCTGAGTAGTATTCCACTATGTAAGTGTACCACAGTTTCTTTATCCATTCTTCAGTTGGAGGACATCTAGGTTGTTTCCAGATTCAGGCTATTACAAATAAAGCTGCTAGGAACATAATTGAGTAGATGTCCTCCTCACTGTAACATAGAGCGTCTTTTGGTTCTACGTCCAGGAGTGGTATATCTGAGTTTGAGGTAGATCTATTCCCATATTTCTGAGAAAGCTCCCCATATATTTCCAAAGTGGTTGTACAAGTTTGCACCCCCACCAGGCACAGAGGAGTGTTCCCCTTTCTTCCCATCCCAGTCAGCATATACTTTCACTTGAGTTTCTTATCCTAACCATTCTGATGGGTGTAAGATGAAATCTCAAGAGTTATTTTGATTTGCATTTCCCTGATGACTAAGGACGTTGAGCATTTCTTTAAGTACTGCTAGGCCACTGAAGATTCCTCTTCTGAGAATTCTCTGTTTAGCTTTGTGCCACGTTTTTAATTTGATTATTTGGTTTGGTGGTGTTGAATTTTTTTTTTTCAGTTCCTTATATATTTGGGATATTAGCTTTTTGTCAGATGCGGAATTAGTGAAGGTCTTTTCCTAATCTGTAGGCTGCCATTTCATTCTATTGTCTGTGTCCTTTGTCTTACAAAAGCTTTTCATTTCAAGAGGTTCCATTTATTAATTGTTGATCTTAGAGCCTGAGTTGTTGGTTTTCTGTTCAAGAAGTTGTCTCCTGTGCCAACGAGTTCAAGGCTCTTCCCCACTTTTTCTTCTAATAGATTTATTGTGTCTGGTACTATATGGAGGTCTTTGATCCACTCAGACTAGAATTTTTTGAAGAATGATAAATATGGATCTGTTTGCATTTTCTACATGTAAACATTCAGTTAGACCAGCACCATTTGTTGAAGATGCTATCTTTTTTCCATTGTATGGTTTTGGCTTCTTTGTCCAATAGCAAGTGTCCATAAATGTGGCTGTACTAGTTCGCATTCCTACCAGCAATGAAGGAGTGTTCTCTCTCTCCACATCCTTGCCAGCATGTGGTGTTGCTTGAATTTTTTAATCTTAGCCATTCTGATGGGTGTAAGATGGAATTACAGAGTTGTTTTAATTTGCATTTCCCTGATGACTAAAAAGGTGGAGCATTTCTTTAAGTGTTTCTCAGCCATTTGATATTCTCCTGTTGAGAATTCTCTTTTTAGTTCTGAGTGCCATTTCTCAATTGGGTTATTTGGTTTGGTGGTGTTTAATTTCTTGAGTTCTTTATATATTTTGGATATTAGCCCTTTGTCAGTTGTAGGGTTGGTAAATATTTTTTCCCAGTCTGTAGGCTGTCACTTTGTTCTCTTGACAGTGTCTCCTGCCTTGCAGAAGCTTTTCAGCCTCATGAGGTCCCATTTATTAATTGTTGACCTTAAGGCCTGGGCTGTTGGTGTTCAGGAAGTTGTCTCCTGTGCCAATGTGTTCCAGGCTTTTCCCCACTTTTTCTTCTAACTGACTTAGTGTCTCTGTTTTTATGTTGAGGTCTTTGATCCACTTGGATTTAAGTTTTGTTGCACTACTACATCTTGAAAACAGGTCACTATTGCAGACCAGAGCATTTATAGCAGGGTTGGTATTTACCTTTCTCCTTTGGTAGCAAAAAGAGTACCTTTAAGAACCATGAATACTAGTCAGCAGGTATGAAGGTATGCATTAGCCTTACTTCTCCAATGTCCAGTGAATTGTGTAGGTGTTGTCCTCAGCAACAGGGTCTTGCCATCAGTTTGTGGAGAGGAACAAATAACCTTAGCAATAGCCTGGATTTGGCCTTCCCATTGGGGTCCCTTTGGTCAAAAACTCAATTAGATGTAATCCATTGCCAGTACTGGAAGCTTTATTTGGTGATGAGAGATTTCCAGATGAGAAATTGTCTCCTCTATTATTTGATTTTATTTTGATCACTTTCATATATTTGCATATTTTAGAAATATCTACTGTATTAGGTTTCCATATAAGCCCTCAAATGAACCTCAGTTTTAGCTTTCCCTCTCTGTAATCTCTCCCGAACTTCATTCTTCCTACTTCATTCTTCCTTCTCTCCCCCCATTTGATCCTCCCATTCCAGCCTCCTCATTCTTCTGTCTATTCTATCTATTGAACTGTCTATTCTATTTTGCACTTCCTTCAGTGATCCACCCCTGTCCCAGTTTCTTACTCTATTATCTACTCTCTGTGGTCATATGGATTGTAGTTTGCTTATCAAAGACTTAACAACTAACATGCAAGTGAATACATATCACATCTGTCTTTGCAGGTCTTCATTACTGGACTCGGGATAATTTTTTTCTACATCCATACATTTAACTGATCATTTCAAGATTTTATTTTATTAGCAGCTGTGTAATATTCTATTGTGTAAACTTATTTATCCATTCATCCATCGACAGAAATCTAGTCTCTTTCCAGTTTTTGGATATTATGAATAGAGCAGCAATGAACATGGTTCAGCAAATGTATCCATAGTAGGATGGAGAGTCCTTTTGGTTTATTCCCACGATTGGTATAGTTGGATCTTGAAGTATGTCTATTCCTAGCTTACAGAGAAACCCCCACACTGATTTTCATAGTGGTTGTACAAGTGTACACTTCCATCAATAAAGGATGAGTTTTGTCCTTACTGCACATGATCTATCATGTGCTTTGTTGTCCTTGGCCACTCTGACAGTGTAAGATGAAATCTCAAAGTAGTTTCAATTTGCATTCCTCTGATAACTAATGATGTTGAGCATTTTAAATTCTTCTCAGTCATTTCTGTTTTATCTTTTGAGAACTCTCTGTTAAGTTCTGTACCCCATTGGGGTAGGCACTATTTGTTTTCTTGATGTCCAGCATTTTTTAGTTCTTTATATATTTTTTGTTAATAGTCCTCTATCAGATGTGTAGCTGGTTGAAAAAATCTTTTCCCATTCTGCAGCCTTCCATTTTGTCTGATGAGTGTTGACCTTTGTCACACAGAAACAAACGATAGTTCTTAGTGCTTCTGCTATCAGTGTTCTACTCAGAAACTTTTCCTGTATCAATGAGTTGAAGACTGAGTCAATGAATTGGCGACTGTTTCTCCCTTTCTTTTCTATGAGATTCAGTCCGTCTGTCTTTATCTTTATGTCTTTGATTTATTTGAAGTTGGGTTTTGTACAAGGGTGATAAATGTGAATGTTTCCATTCTTGTACATTTAGCCACGCATTTTGACCAGAACCATTTGTTGGAAACGCTGTCTTTTTTTCCAGTGTGTATTTCTGGCTTTTTAAAAACTGATTTCTCCCTCCCCTTTTTAAAATATTATTAAATTTACCCATTTAATCATATTATATCCCAGCCATGTTCTCCTTCTTCTTCCCTCCTGGTCTCTCCCTCCCACCTTCTTCCCCTTCTCCTCAGAAAAGAAGAGCCTCTCCCCTTACAAACCTACCCTGAAACATCAAGTCACATCAGGACTAAGCACATCCTCTTCCCCTTAGTCCAGAAAGACATCCCAGTTAAGGCAAAGTGATCCAAAAATAGCTAATAGAGTCCATGTCAGATATGAGCCCCACCCCTGCGCTTGCTAGGGGACACACATGAAGAATAAGACCTCCTATCCTTTCCCCCTATCCTCCACAAGAGTTCCTGAGCTCTGCCTAATATTTGGCTGTGGGTCTCAGCATCTCTTTGATCTGCTGCTGTGTGGAACATCTCACAGGACAATTATACTAGGTTTCTGTCTGAAAGCATAGCAGAACATCATTAATAGTGTCAGGGGTTGGCTTTACACTAGGGTGCATCTCAGTTTGGGTCAGTCATTGGCTGATCATTCCCTCAGTCTCTGCTCCATATTTATCCCTGCACATCCTGTAGGCAGGGTAAATTTGGGGCTGAAGGTTTTACGTGTGGGTTGGTGTCCCCCTCCCTTCACTGAATGTCCCACCTGGCTAAGAGGTGGCCACTTCAGTCTCAGTTAGAGTCACCCCCATATCCTCCCAGGTGCCTACTTTATCACAGGTCTCCAGCTTGTCACAAAGATGTTCTCCCCCCTTGGTTTGCCTTCTCTCTCCCAGCCCTCTCATCTCACACCTCTGCTCTCCCCACATCAGGTGCCTATAAGTGAATGGACATACGTCTGGGTCTTCAATTCAATTCCACTGAGCCAAGGTATCTGTTTTTATATCAATATCATGCTGTGTTAATTACTATAGCTTTGTAGTGCAACTTAAAATCAGGGATGGTGACAGCACCTACAGTTCTTTTATTATTCAGAATTTATTTAGCTATCCTGGGTGTGTGTGTTTCCATAGAGATCTGAAAATTATCCTTTCAATTTCTGTGGAAAATTTGTTGGAAATTGACGGATATTACATTCAATCCATAGATTGCTATTGGTAGGGTGGCTGTTTTCCCTAAATTTATCCTATCAATCCATGAACATAGAAGATTGTTCCATCTTCTGATATCTTCTTCATTTTCATTTTTCAATGTCTTAAAGTTTTTTATTTTATATGACTTTCACTTACTTAGATAGAGTTGCCTGAAGATACTTTATTTTATTTTATTTTTGAAGCTATTATGAAATATATTGTTTCCTTGATTTCATTTTCAGTGCACTTGTCATTTGCATGTAAGAAGCGTACTGTGGTGGTTTGAATAGGTATGGCCCTTATAGACTCAGAGTTTGGCCCATGGAGAGTGGTACTATTAGAAGGTGTGGCCTTGGTCGAGGAAGTGTGTCACTGTGAGGTAAGCCTTAAGGTCTCCTATGCTCAAGCTCCATCCAGTAAGGCACACAGATCTCTTCTGCTGCCTGTAGATCAAGATATAGAACTCTCAGCTCCTCCAACACCATGTTTGCCTACACACTGGCATACTTCTTGCCATGATTATAATGGATTAAACCTCTGAAACTGTAAGCCAGCCACAATTAAATACTTTTCATTTAATTTATAAGAGTTGCCTTGGTCATAGCAATAAAGCCCTAACTAAAACAGGTGTGTTGTTGTGTGTTAGTTTTTGTATTGTGCTATTTTTCTAAAAGAATTTGTCAGCTGTAGTTTCCTGGTGGAGTTTTTAGGGTCGCTTATGTACACAATTATATCATCTGCAAATGAAGACATCTTACTTTTCTAGTTTTTTGTAACCCCTTGGTTTCCTTCAGTTGTCTTATTGCTCTAGCTAAGACTTAAGGTACTGTGCTGAATAGATATGGAAAGAAAGGGCAATGTTGTGTTGTTCCTGATTTGAGTTTCTCTTTATTCATTCCTATGGGCTTTCTGTAAATCACCTATATATGTGGAGTTATGCTCCTTGTATCCCTAGCAGTAATAAAAATTGTCCCAACAGAAACAAGCCCAGGGCCAGATGGTTTTAGTGTAAAATTCTATCAGACTTTCAAAGAACACTTAATGCCAATACTCCTCCAATTATTCCACAGAATTGAAACAAAAGGAATGTTTCCTAATTTGTTTTACAAGGCCACAGTTATCCTGATACCCAAGCCACATAAAAAAAAAATCAACAATGGCAGGGAATAACAGACTAATTTCTCTTATGAACATAAATGTAAAAACTTCTCAATAAAATAGTTGCAAACAGGAACCAAGAACACATCAAAAAGGTTGTCTACCATGATCAAGTAGGCTTCATCCCAGAGATACAAAGATTGGTCAACATAAATAATCAATAAATATATTCCACCATGTAACAGACTGAAAAGACCAAAACAACAACAATGAAAAAAACACATGATCATCTCATTAGATGTATAAAATGCTTTTGATAAAATCTTACACTCCTTAATGATAAAAGTACTGGAGAGATTAGCAATATAAGGGATATACTTAAATATAATAAATGCAATTTACACCAAGCCTGGAGCCAATATCAAATCAAATGAAGAGAAACTCAAGGCAATTTCACTAAAATTAGGGACAAGAAAAGGTTGGTCACTCTCTCCATACCTATTTAATATAGTATTTGAAATCTTAGCTAGGGAAATGAGAGAAATTAAGATCAATTGGAGACAAATTGGAAAGGAAGCAGTCAAGTTATCTTTATTGGAAGATGGAAGGATAATACACATAAATTACCCTAAAAACTGACCAAAAAATTCAGCAAAGTAGCTGGACACAAAATTAGCTCACAAAAACAAAAACAAACAAACATAAAACCAGTGGATTTTCTATAACAAATGACAGACTAAGGAAGAAATCAGGGAAACAACACTTTTCACAATAGCCTCAAATAATAAAAAATATATTGGGATATACCTAACCAAACAAGTGAAAAACCTATATAATTTTAAAAAGCATTAAGACATTGAAGAAAGAAGCTGAAGCATGCATCTGAAGTGAAAAGATCTTCCATGTTCGTGGATCAGAAGGATTAACATAGTAAAAAATGACTGCCTCATCAAAAACAATCTACAGATTCAGTGAAATCCCTATTAAAATTCTAAAATAATCCTTTACAGGTCTTGAAAAGATGATTTTCAGTTTCATATGGAAACACAAAAACCCATGGATAGCTAAAATAATTTTGAACAATAAAAGAATTGTGGGAGGAAACACTATCCCTGATTTATAGTTGCACTACAGAGCTATAGTAATAAAAAGCAGCATGGTGCTGGCACAAAAACAGACACAGTGATCAGATGAATCAAATTGAAGACCCATATATAAATCCACATAAATCGACATGTTCTTGGACAAGAAGAATACAAAGTCCTCTAGATCAACAAAATTGACACACATATAAACTCGCAGGTACTGACACAGCATGCACAGGGACTGCACAGGTCTGTACCAGTTGAAGTCCTAAAGCTAAAAGGATGAGTGGACACATACCCCTATTCCTAATCCAAAAACTATTACTTGAAAATGAAATTTTAGTTTCCTTCACAGGGGAAACGACGTATTCTTAAGGTTACGTTGCATGCCCAGCAATAGACAGCCAACAGAAAATGAACCCAACAGCTTTTTGGAGGTTCCTTGTCACATAGTGTCATGTCAGGCCTCTTTCTTTGTTTTTAATTTTATCTTATTGTTTTTTACTTTACTTTTATTTTGGTTTTCATCTCTATTTTCATTTGATAGGTCTTTGCAAATATCTTATGGCTTCCCCTTTGATAGTTTTGTTGTGAGATTCCTGAGTGCACAAATGAATAGGTCTCTCTTTTTGTGCCTTCCCTTGGGCTCTTATTCTTCTGTTTGTTTTGTCTAATTCTAATGTGTTAGTTTGTATTATATTCCTATAAAAAAAACTTGCTTGTTTTTTTAATGAGAGGCAGAAAGGGATCTGAATGAAATGAGTACTGGAGGGGAGCTGGGAAGGGTAGCGGGGGGAGAAACCATAATCAGGATGTATTATGTGAGAAAAAAATCAATTTTCCTCTTTTTTTTTTTGTGAAGTCCATTATTTTTTTGGCCAACTACTACAAAACATGAGACCTGCCCTAGAGTGGTGGATATACCCAATGTCACTCCATTTTAGAAAACTGAATTTCGTCTCCCAGCCAGGTATAATGACAGTTCAATTGTTGACTTTTATCCTGGTGAGTTTTCACTCCTTTCTTCATTCATTAACTTAAAATTATAACAAAATTAAAAATAAGATAAAACAAAAACTGTCACATTTATCTTGGACAAGAGAAATCAACCAAAGGAAAAGAGCCAACAAAAGGCACAAGAGTCAGAAATCCACTTGCAAGAACACTCTCAGAAATCCCATAAAAATACTAAACTGGAAGCCGTAATATAAACAAATGCAGAGAATCTGGTGCAGACCTGAGCACTCGCTGCACGCGCTGCATCAGTCCTGGTGAGTTCATACGAGCTTTGCGCGTGTTGATTTAGAGCGCCTCGTTTTCATGGAGCCCTCCATTCCCTTTGTCTCTTACATTCTTTCCACCCCTCTTTCTGGTTCCCTGATCCCTGAGGGGAAGGATTTGATGGGAACATCCCATTATATAATGTTGGAGCCCATATTTGCGAGGCAGGAACTATTGAGGACTTGCTTACCCTGTCTTGGCAGAGTTTGGTCGTCGACTATGCCTGCATCCAACCAAGCTTGTCCTTTTTTAGGCAGAATTCTGTCTGTGGTAAAAATGAGGACATTTTTCCCAGTGGCTTGCTTGCCACATTTGAAGTCATCTCCATAAGGAGGTTATTTGATGCTCATCATCTTCTTTAAGGTAGGCTGAGTGTTGCCAGGAGTTAACTTGTCTTGTTGTCAAAGAAACTTTGGAATAATAAAAACATATTTAAATGCCATATTCTGTAGGTTTCTGAGACTTTTAAAGACCTTATTTAACTATTTTACCTTATATATCTATAGAAGGCCAAAGATGAGGCTCCAATGTTATTGAGAGTGTTGGGTGACTGTTCAGGCAGTAAACAGTCTCTGTCATTTTTTCATTTTGGAAGCTGCTAACCTGCACTTCCTGTCCACTCAGGTATTTAAGTTTTATTCTTTCTCAAGTCTCTGATGGGGTTGAAGACCAGATAGTTTAGTCTTACAATTAAGCTTAATTGGTTAGGGGTTAAGATGTTTTTAGATCAAGATTGATGTTCTAAGTTAATAAAGATAAGATATGATAGATATTGATTTCCATTCAGAAATTTAGACCCAACAAGATAGGAAAGATGTTTACTTCAAGTTTGCCAAATACAAATAGCCAAATCACTATGAATGTAACATTTATATAATTCCTGATTGTTTTGTGGTTCTTCCTGCTGTATGTAGTTTATTTTATTCATGTGTAATAATATAAATGTATATATTAAAAAAGAAAAATAATTTTTAAAAAAAGAAGCATCCCATTTAGGACTGAGTGTTGCACAGTTTTGCGCTCTTGGTGTAATCTGTAATGTGTGGCTGTGTTTCTCTGTATTTGTTCCCATCTGTCACGGGTAGAAGTTTCCTGGTAATAACTAAACAAGGCACATACCTATGAGTATAGTAGAATATAGTCAGAAGTAATTTTATCACTATATTTTTTCCTCTTTAAATTTTTTTATTCACTTTACAGTCTGAATGCATTCCCGTCTCTCTCCTCTCCTCCCAGTCTTACATTCATTCACGTCCCCTACCCTATCCTCCCCTACCCCCCACCCCATATCCCCATTCCCTTATCCTCAGAGAAGGAGAAGCTCCCATGGGTACCACCCCACCATGGTACATAAAGTCTCAGCAGGACTAGGGTCATCCTCTTCCACTGAGGCCAGCAAAGGAGCCCAAATATGTAAAAGGGATCCAAAACCAGGCAACAGCATCAGAGACAGCTCCTGCTCTAATTGTTAGGGAACCCACATAAAGAATAAGCTTTTCATCTGCTACATATGTGTAGGGGGTCTAAGTTTGACCCATGCATGCTCTTTGCTTGGTGGCTCAGTCTCTCTCTCTCTCTCTCTCTCTCTCTCTCTCTCTCTCTCTCTCTCTCTCTCTCTCTTATTTTTAATTGATTATTTTTACAATACATTTATATTATTACACACATATATAATAAACTACATATAGGAAGAAGAACATGAGACAATCAGGAATTATATAAAGGATATATTCATAGTGTTTTAGTTGTTTGTATTTAGCAACCTACAAGAAAACATCTTTCCTATCTTGGTGAGTCTAAAATTCAGAATGTGAATCAATATCCATCATATCTCATCTCTATCAACCTAAAAACATCTATCTAGACCTAAAAACATCTTAACCCATAAACAGTTAAGCTTAGTTGTAAAATTAAACTATCTGTTCTTCAGAGACTTGAGAAGGAATGAAATTAATTATCTGAGTGTTTACTTCCTGTTTAGGAAGTGCAGGTTAGCAGCTTTCAAAGTGAAAAAACAAAACATAGACAGTTTGCTGCCTGAACAGTCACCGAAAATTCTCTATAACGTTGGAGCATCGTCTTCAGCCTTCTAGCCCAATATATCTGACAGACATATTTGTGAGGCAGGAACTATGGAGGATTTGCTTACTCTGTCGTGGCAGAGTTTGGCCATCGACTCTGCCTGCATCCAAGCTTGCCCATTTTTAGGCAGAATTCTGTCTGTGGCAGAAACGAAGACTTATTAAGGGGATTATAAGGACCACAAAAGTATCAAGCAGAACCAGGCTCCCCAAAAGCATGAAGTCCTCAGGACACAGTTCCCGGGGTTATGACCTGCTGAGACACACCCATTGTGGGCTTGCTAACCGGTGGGCCGTACCCCATGAATTCTAAAGCTGCTTTGCTGTTCCTCCTGCATGGCCCCCAACAGTTTTCTACCTGCTATACACTTTGTGGCTATGAAGAAGTCTTCTGAGAATTTCGGCACATGCCTGTCTTTCTTGTCTGCAGAGGCTCTGATGGAAACAGCATCCCTGTCTCAGTGGCTCTGCTTCTGTAGGTTGCAGAGTACCTGTAGGGTAATCCAGGCTTGGGAATACACTTAAAGGACAGGTGTTGATTCTTGCCAATGCTCTAATAACAGAGAATTGATAAAGCAGTGATTAGACGCATGAACGCTGGAGTCTGGGGAGGGAACACAGAGTCTATCACATATTAATTATAGGACTCAGTCAGTGACTTGATCTACTAAACCTCAGATCCTTTATACCAATGAGGAGAACAATTGTGCCTACCTTATGGAGCCTACTGTATACATTATATGACTCGATGTACATAAGTTACTTAACAGAGTCCATGTTGTGTACCTTGTGCTTAAAATTGAGGCATTAACAAAATAGAAACCCAAAGACATAGCAACTGCCTAATGGAATACTACTCAGCTATTAAAAACAAGAAGATCTTGAAATTTGCAGGCAGATGGATGGAACTAGAAAGGATCATCCTGAGTGAGGTAATTCAGGTCCAGAAAGACACACATGATATATGCTCAGTTATAAGCGGAGATTAGCCACATAACACAGGAAAACCACACTACAATACACAGACCTAAAGAAACTAAATAACAAGAAATACCCTAGGGAGGATGCTTAATTCTCATTCAGAATGACAAATAGAGTAGACACTAGAATCAGTTGAAGAGAAAGAACAGGAAGGGAGCCTACCATAGAGGCCCTCTGAAAGACATCACCTGGTAAGGGATCCAAGCAGATGCTGAGACTCACATCCAAACTTCAGGGTGGAGCTCTGGGTGTCTGGAAGAATCGGGGAATAGAAAGACCTGGAGAGGTCATGAACTCCATAAGGAGACCAATGGAGCCAACAAATCAGGGTGGAGGAGGGAGTGCTGCAGAGACTGATGCACCAACAAAGGACCATGCATAGTGAGGACCTAGACCCTCTGCTCAGATGTAGCAGATAGGCAGCGCAGTCTCCTTGTGGCTACCATAATATGAGGAGTAAAGACTTCTTCTGATATGGACTCTGGTCCCCACACGTCGATCACTTCCCCGTGGTAGGGCAGCCTTGCCAGGCCACAGAGGAAGAGGATACAGGCAATTTAGATAGGACTTGGTAGGTAGGCTGAGGTCAGATGTTAGGAAAGTAGGGTTCCTCTTTCTGAGGACTAGTGGAGGGAGGGAATATGAGGGAGGGGCTGGGAGACAACGAGGGAGATCAGGATGGAAAGTGAACAAATTAAAAATAAAAATTTAAAAATCCTGAAGAAGAAAAAAAAGATGAGAGGAATGGGGGGGGGGGAAGCGGGAGGGAGGGAGAAATGGGAGGATACAAGGGATGGGCTAACAACTGAGATGTAATATGAATAAATTAATAATAAAAAAGGAAAAAAAGATGAGTCAGAGAGTGTGCTAGAGGATGGGGAGTAGGTGGAGTGAGTCATAAGAGTGCAGAAAGCGTCTGTGCTATGACGTCATCAGCCTTGTGACAGGCCAGTTTGAAGTCATCTCGGCTCAAAATGGCTGTCGGTTTAAAAAAAAAGAAAATTGGCCACATTTCATTCTGTCTGCCTAGAGGTTATTATCTGTAGCAACTGATACATTCCTGGGGAACTGGATATCTCAATTTCTTCACCTCCTCTGAGGCCAGCTCACCATATACCAGCCTCATCATTAGTATCAGGAATCACAGGACCTGAAACCGTGTGTGCAAGCTTTATGCTCCCGGGGATGCTCATTTGAAATACAAATATCAACCTTCCCCTCTGAGAAGGGAAAGTTCCCTCTTAAAACAGCTTCATTGCTCATGCTCCCTAGGGGCCCATGTTCTTGTAACTTAAAGAAGCTGTCCACAGAGAGTGAGAGAGTGAGAGAGTGAGGGTTTCTTCTTCTTCTTCTTCTTCTTCTTCTTCTTCTTCTTCTTCTTCTTCTTCTTCTTCTTCTTTTTCTTCTTCTTCTTCTTCTTTTTTTTAACTCTGCTGGTAAGCAGGGAAGGAAGTGAAACCTTAATCTTTGGGCCACTTCTCATTAAAACAAGATACGTCTAAGCAAATCTGTATTCCCCTGATATCTAGTACTCTAAACTTTTAATGACGTCCCTTAGGCTTTCAGACCAATTTTAAAAAGAGAGAAAATTATGAAAATTTTGAGCAGTGCTTCACGGAACTCATGATTAATTATATAATCACCCACACACACACACTTAACAGCATAGTCCGAAATTATCCATTGTTAAGAGCTCTTAGTTTAATTCCTTTTTCATACCAGCCTGTTCTATGTTGGAAGAGGGAAATATTTTTTTAAAACAACATCTCTATTTATGCTTTCACCAACCTTTACCCTCTAATTTACAAGCATGGAGTATGAAGGCTACAGGAGAAACTTGAGCCACACCTCTTAAGAGCGGAAAGGCATCTTCCATTCATCAGTTGCTCATCAGCTCAGAGTGTCAGAGTTTTGAGATGTCTTCTTTTTTAAAAAGATTTATTTATTTATTGTTTACACAGTATTCTTCCCTCATGTGTGCCTACGTTCCAGAAGAGGGCATCAGATCACGTTATAGATGGTTGTGAGCCACCACGTGATTGCTGGGAATTGAACTCAGGACCTCTGGAAGAGCAGTCAGTGTTCGTAACCTCTGAGCCATCTCTCCAGCCCCTTGAGATGCCTTCTTAATGGTGTTTTTTACTTTTTTTCTTTAATGAGTCTAAGATTACTTCAGCATCTCTAATAATAGCCCTGATACAATGAAACACAAATACAGAAATGAAGCACCAGGGTTTCTATACTCCTGCGTTAAGGAACAAAATCTGCTGGAATTCCTCCCAGATATAATTCCTTATATGTTAGGCAAGATGAAGACTGCCTGTCTTATCTATATAGTTCTGGCAATTGACTCATCACTGTGCGTCATTCAATGCCAAAAGATCAGAACATGCCACCTTTTTTGAGGGTCTCTTTATTTCAACAATCATATCTTTTTTTCAACAATCATATTTTGTTGGTGGTATTGAGAACTTAATACATCATCTATTAATCCCCTCCCACTCTTCCCTCCCCCCACTAATTTCCCAACCAACTTTATGTGTTTTTTTTTTAACCCACTGAATCTACTTAGTGTCCATGTGCATCAATATAGGAACATTTAATGGAGCATGGGTAGGCTCTCAGTGGCTGCATCACTGAAGAAAACTAACTCTGTCACTAACCATCAATTGAAAATAGCTCTTCAACTAAGGATAGGACATTGAGACCCCATTCTTGATCTACAATTTCATGTGTTTCTATAGTTTAAGCATTTTTTGATCTTTAAAATTATGACCACTAAAGTTTTATGTCCTCTTACCGCCATTGTAACTATGGTCTGGTGATTATTCAGCCAATATCTCTTTGACCTCCTCTTATTTTGAAAAACTTAATGTTTCCTTTTAATTTTTAATTCTGTAAGAAAAATTATATGTCACAACTAACTTGTCTCTTCGGAATCCTCAACTCTTTTTCCATATAGCCCACCTGTAGCGTCAGATTAGTGTGCGTTATCTCAACCCCCTAACCCTTCTCCTCTTCGGTTGTTTGCTATAGGACATGACACAGGCATGCTTTCTGTATTGGTGCCACTTCAAAACTAGGTCAACCCAGCATGGTGTTATTGGCAGTGCTCTTGTGAATCAAGAGCTAGCCTTCTTTCTCGTATTTCCAGTAGGAGTTGAAATTCTTTACTTCTCTCCTTACTCTCCAGACATTACTGCTATCTCCCGTCTCTTACAAGATGTTCTTGCTTTCTTCTACTTTTCACAAAACAGTACGTTTTATGAATCAAAGTGCTAATCATCATTCCCACACATTAATAAAATAATTAATCTACAAGAGTTCCTTTCCTTCATATATAGGAACTTTAGGGGCTTTTAAAAAAGCTTTCTATGAAAAGGAAAGAAAACAGTGTCTGGGGGTGCAGTTTAGTAGAAGAGTAAGTGCTGGACGTGAGCAAAGTCCTGGGCTCAGTTCCCAGCACACTTTCACAACAAGCAAATACACATGGGACTGTCTTTCAGAAAATGAAAAGACAGATAGGTAGATAGATGATAAAAAAAAAATACAGGTGGGAGGTATACATTTAAAAATTATTTCAATTTTGCATTAAAATATTTAGTAGAAAATGTTGGGAGTCAATTCTATCTTCACAAACCAAGCATATTTATTTGAATGCTATTAGCTAAGGGCTGTGAATTACTGAACAGCATATGACTGTAGTCTTTAAATTACATGTTTCAGGTCACAACATCCTTACTTAAGTCTTCCATCACAAAGACATCCTTGATGGGAGATGTAACCAAAGGCTAACTTCATTATTTAGGTAGCATTTCAGTAGAAACAACAGCAGAAGTGTTACAATTTAGATTAACACAAGTCCATACACTGGTGGACAAGCTAGCTGGTTCAATATTACTTTAAGTTTTTTGATCCCTATCTTAATGTTTTTCTTAAATGGATTTATTGTTTAATATTCCACCTTATTTTCACTAGGCAGCGGCTCTTTCCTCTCTCTTAACTTCTTAAGATCCATGCACTTTGCGTATGTGACTGCAGCTGCATCTCTTTGCTGCCAAGCTCTCCATGGCATGGATATGCAAATCATCCCCAGGCCCAGACATTTCTGAGTTGATAGGCATTTGGGTTCTCTTGAGTATAAAAAAGTTTCTATGAATATTGACATTTAGTTGTGAGTTGTATTTTCACTTTTCATGAGCAGATTAAGAATAGAGTTTCTGGGTTATATGGCTAAATATATGACTCATTGTTTTAGTCTGGGTTTTCTTGCTGTGAAAAGACATTGTGATCAAAGCAACTTTTATAAGGGCTAATATTTCCCTGGGGCTGGCTTACCATTTCAGAGATTTAGTCCAGTATCATCATGGTGGGAAGCATGGCAGCTTGAAAGCAAACATGGTGCTACACAAGCTAAGAGTTCCACATCTTGATCCAAAGACAGACCTCCACAGTGACACATTTCCTTTAACAAGGCCACACCTCCTCCAATAAGGCCACACCTCCTAATAGTGTCACCCCCTTTGGCCAATCATTCAAACACATGAATCTAGGGGGTCCATACCTATTCAAACCAACATACACATAGTTTTAAAAACTTTATATATTTTAGGAAAAATATATTTAAAATTTTTAGATTACATTCCTGGGAAATCTTTAGCTCTGTAACTCTGAAGCTTATGAGTCTAAGATTTCTTAGTTTCAGTGTCTTCATCTATGATATGATGATAATATTCTCCTTCATTAACTTAATACCATAAATTACATTATAGCAAAATAAGCTGTTATTGAGGTTAAATATATAAGAAATAGTTTATCTTCTCTGAAGTGGTTAACCGGACCCACTACAAAATGTTACACACAAGTAATATAACTTTTACTCTCTATCTCCATCTAGTGGCATAGTAGAAAGTTTTAGAAACATTCTTTTTTTTTTTTAATTTTTTAAAATCATTTAAAACCTCCACAGTGACACACTTCCTCTAACAAGACCACATCTCCTCCAGTGAGGTGGAATTTCACACACTACACTCCACAGTTACTATTTGATGGTTTAAGCATATCCAGAATGTTATATTTAAGTATTTTCCAATATGGAGACAGCCTGCCTTTGTCAAAGGTACTTCATGCTAACCTAGAGTCATAACCAGCCAGGGGACAGTGGCTCTCCCTGGGGCTTTCTGAAGTATATATGATATTTTCTGCATGGGTTTCCTAGAAAGTCTAGGTATAGGACCATAAACAAAACAGTATAATATTATGTTGGGTCCATTCTTTGCTTTTGTAACTTTGTTATTCTAGCTGAATTTCTTCAATACCCAGGACTAACAGATAGCTGATGAAAATATATTCAAATAAGAAGATGGCTGTAAAGACAAAAGAATATAATGAAACATGGATTCCACCCTATAACACATTTCAGGGCAAAGGACCATGAATTTTTGGCCACTCAGTAAATTGTGTGGTGTGGGACAAAATTTGCTCAATTGTTTATTTACTGAGCATTTATTGAATATCTCTAAATGTGTCTGGAGGTTAGTGGATGATTGTGTGAGTTCATTCATGTTGTTGTACCTAGTAGTAACACCCAGCAGTCTACCATTGTGTGCATGACTCATTTGGAAATATGTGAAAGAGATGACCTCAGACTTTCCTGGGTAGCATCACTACACTAAGCAGGCAATCCTAGCCAACCATTTCTCCCTTCTTCTTCTTCTTCTTCTTCTTCTTCTTCTTCTTCTTCTTCTTCTTCTTCTTCTTCTTCTTCTTCTTTTTCTTCTTCTTCCTCCTCCTCCCCCTCCTCCCCCTCCTCCTCTTCCTCCTCCTCTTCCTCCTCTCTCTTTCTCTCTCTCTCCTGAGCTTGTGTACTAAAGGACCTGATGATCAGACTTCCCACTGCCTTAGTGCCATCTAGAGAATGTCAAGCTCTGTTTGATGACAATGTTAGGGAAGGACATGGGATTGAGGTCTGGACAGCCTGTGGAACAATTTGATGAGAGAATGTGCTTAGATTACCAAGGACTGTGACTTTTGAGTCAGCCAACAGCCATTGCTCAACCTACACCTCAGTAATTTAGCAAATGATAGAATCTATAATCACATTCACCCCTCCAAACACATGCTTACTAGGCTCCAGCTGTATATTTTAAGGAAGCTATCAATCACAGAAGTAACTGTTTCTTATTTTAGATGCTGATCAAATGTTTTCTATGGATGTGAAGCAATTTACACTGATATTAGCAACACACATGAGTGCCTTCGAGTTTGTATGAATCTGCCTCATTCTGACAGTTTTTATACTATTTCATCCTAATAGTCAAATAAAACATATTCACTATATCTTTACTTTTTTATCCATGATCAGTTAAGAGGTGGGGCAGGATTGTGGTGGTGTTTATGGGTACACTGAGTTGGACAGAGGTTTCTTTGTCTCCACTTGACTGTATACTGTATCAAGATAACAATAAAGACTAGCATAAATGGGAAATATTTTAACTGCAAGAAATGTAAGAAATCTAAAGTCAACTCATGACTATTAAGTTAATGTGTATTTTTAAGAAGGAATTTTAATTCTCAAAATTTTAGATAAAAATTATAGCCTTTGATATCTGGTTCTTGTTGGGGGATGGTCTGATGTATTTTTATGTTAATTACTGTTTGTTGTCTCTGTGACCCAATTTTTGTTTAATAAAAAGCCATCCCACCTGTGCAGGGCAGAAGATAGGTGGGGCTAAGAGAGAGAAGAATTTTGAAAAAAAAAAAACAAAAAACAAAAAACAAAAAAAAGACTGCCACAAAGAAAAAAAAAAGAGAGACCTAAAGAGAAGAGAAAAAGGCCACCATGGGTTGGATACAAGAAAAACACATGGCTGGCGCAGATAGAGAATCCGGCCCAGATTAAAAAAAAACAAAAAACAAAAAACAAATATTTAAGATTATAGATAATAGATAACTTGATAAAAGTTATTAAAAAAAAACAGATGACATGGGATTAAAACAGAGATCCCATGCCTGCCCACTATGAAAGGTAGTTTAGAAGATTAATGTCTGCCCTGCCCCAGGTTAACTAAAGCTATTTTAAAATATAACAAGTGTCTGTGTCTTAATTGATCACTAGCTGGGCCTACTGATAATATATGTAATCTAAAAACAATAGGTTCTTATGAGAAAATAAAATTTAAAATATATAACTACTTTGAACTACAGACTTATAAATATCAATAAAATGGCATCTCTCTGACCAGAGGAGGAGGATTTCAAACCAGGTTAGGAATACCATTTATTAATCTTGATCATCATCTTCCTTCTTCCAGGTAAAAGCCTGTGATGATTAACAAATAAAGTAATTGGACATCCCTGTATGCACCACACAAAACCAAAGGAGCCAAACCAACTCAAGGAGAGGGGTGAGAAAGGGCACAGAAGCTAGTGAACCCCAGCTGAGGCCAGTGCATCCAGTCTCACTAAGATTGCTCTGTCCTTTCCTTGTCTCCGAAGTGAAATTCCTCGTGCAAAAACATGACGCTATCTACTTGTATATTACCTTTTTTATTTCCTTAACAAAAACGTCTAGAATAAAGAACTTTAAAGATAAAAATTTGTGGGTATTTGTTTGGTTGGTTTTTTGTTTGTTTGTTTGTTTGTCTGGCTCATTCTGTAGGCTCAAGTCCAATACAGGACAGACCCAGAACTTTGGAAATGCTAGGTGACAATGGTACAGAGTGTGTGGTGAAACAAAAAACTACTGAACCAGGAAGCAAAAGAGGAAGAAGAAAGAACTGGGATCCCACAGTCCCCTTCAAGGACACGTTCTCAAAGACCTCAGCACAACCCACCTCCTAAAATGTACACGTTTCCCAGTAGAACCACTTTGGGAACTAAGCCTTAAGCACATGAGGTTTGGAAGAACATTTTAAAATCCAAACTAAGGCAAATTCCTTGTTGGGAATTTGTGCTTTCATATAACAGAAAAGGCAGGGGTTTTTTTTCCATTAAGTAATAATAACAAGTCTAGATATTTGTGGGATAGCTGATTTTATTCTAGCAAAGTCTCTACATGCTAAAGTACAATGGTTGGGAATCCAGAGGGAAGAACCAGACTACCTGGGCTGAAATTGCAATTCCATCACTTACTAGCTAAGAGAGCTTATGCAAGCTGTTTATCCTCTCTATGTTTGGATTTCATGCTCAGATTACTTTGGCAGAATGGTGATAATCATAATAGCATCTCCTTCCTGGAGGAACTCTGAGTTCTGAGAAGCACTTAGCTCAACAGTTGCCAGGGGTCTACAGGTTATCTATTACGTCTCTCACTGACAAAATATCTGTACTTCAAATCCTTGAATCCCGTCAAGATTTTCAGTGAGAAAAGTGTGTGTCTGTATCAATCGAGGTCAACAAAGTGTTTTTGTTCCTCTTATCATGTTTTTTTTTTCTTCCTCGTAAGCCAGTAAGACAACACAGCATGGTGGTTAAGGTTGAGCTTGGTGGTCCCTGAAGATGTTACTTGGATTAAAATACTTGTTGCATCCCATGTGGCTTTAAGACAATAACTTAATCTTTCATGCCTTCATTCTCCTCGGCCTATAAAATGGAGGTGGCAATGAGAATAATCATGCTTCAAGCAATGTTGTGGCAAAGAGATGCAGTGTCCTATATAAAAGCTCATAGCAGGCAGACTTGGTCCATGTCTGAATCTGAAGTCTGAGCCGCAGAATGTACGTGGCAGGAAACAAAAAAAGAGAACCAACACCTGGAAGTTGAACTCTGACATCCACATGTGCACTGTGATACACAAAAAGGGAGGAGGAGAGAGGGGGGTGGGTGGAAAGACAAAGGTAGAGAATAATTAAAAGTATAATAAATTTTAAAGAGTATATAACATATTGTAATTGCTGATGGCCCACTGATCCATCCAACATTCTACATCTATCATGTGCCAGCCCAGTGCAAACTGTTAACCATTGGTCACTGTTAACGTAAGCTTAAAGATTTATGAGTTAGGGTCTGTCCGCCATTGATATCACGATCTTGTTTGAAGAAACAGGCATTCAGAGAGCCCATCCCAGATGATATTCCCTAGAAAAATTCAATGCAAAGAAAGCCCCAGCTTCGGGCTTCTTCCCTTGACGGGTTCCAGGAGTCCCACAGTTAAAGGCAGGGCCAGCCCCTAACTCTAATCTCTTCCTCCTTCCATCTGGGCTCTCTTCCTCTCTTAGCCACTATTTTGAGTGAGGAGAAGTAACAGAAGCAGCATGGCAGAGTGACTAGATAGTCCAGGCTCAAACCACAGGTCTGCAACTCCTGTATGGCACATAAATCTCTCTGCTTCCTCACCAGTAAAATGGAGTAAGGCTGGGTCTACTGTAAAGCTGTGTTAGATGAGTGAATGTGGCATTATCTTAGAATGTGCCTGGGTCAGACTAAGCACTGTAGAAAAATTGGTTGTTGTCTATAATTTATTGTTGACAAGTAAAGAGCACATGTGTCTGTGGTGTGCATCATGGCTATTTAGCCGCGTGGAATGGCTGATTCAAGCTATTGCATCCGCATTACTGTACATCCTTACCTTTCTGTAGTGAGGACACTCAAAATTTGCTGTCAGCACTTTCCAAGTGCAAGGTCTGCTGTTGTTAGCAATTCTCACTATGATTTTTATTCTACCTAACTGAAATGTTTTCTCCTTCAACAAATATCTCTCGTTATAGTAGTTGTGGTTGTTACTACTTTTGAGTGAATAGCATGAACTCTGCCTGACTAGGATTGAGTAGCCACCCATCTCCAGAGATGTGACTAATACTTGTGTTCTTACAGTCTATTTGTGGTCTTATCTGAACCATCTTGACTGGCTCTGGTCCAACTGGTCACAAGAAAATAAGCCTAGTGGACAAAAGGAGTGAGGGAAGGTACAACATGACCACATTGTCACTATTAGAAGGAGAAGGCATCACTACTTCACACTCTGGGGTACCATGGGAGTGAGGGCCAATTGATTCTGTGTGTGCAGGGGCCCAATCCAGTGTTTCTTTCCCAACTGGTGTCATACTCCATCTCCCTTCCCTCTTTTAAAGGAGCCATTAGGAACAATCTTCTCCTATTTTAAGAGAGCTCAGTTCCAGTTTGGGATTCAAGTCACAGTTACTCTCAGAAATCAGTACTAAGATGAGTTCACCTCCAAAGTAGCTGTACAAATTTGCACTCCGACCTGCAATGGAGGAGGGTTCCCCTTTCTCTACATCCTCACCAGAATGTGCTGTCACTTGAGTTTTTTATCTTAGCCATTTCTGATGGGTATAAGATGGACTCTCAGGGTCATTTTGATTTGCATTTCTCTGATGCCTCAGGACATTGAGCATTTCTTTAAGTGTTTTTCTGTCATTTGATATTCCTCTGTTGAGAATTCTACATCTAGTTCTGTACCCCATTGTTCATACATAATATGAACCTCACTTCTTAATTGGATTATTTTTTTTTTGGTGGTGTTTAATTTCTTGAGTTCTTTATATATTTTGGAGGTTATCCTCATCAGATGTAGGGTTGGTGAAGATCTTTTCCCAGTCTGTAGGCTGTCATTTTGTTTTATTGACAGTGTCCTTTGCCTTTTAGAAGCTTTTCAGTTTCATGAGGTCCCATTTATTAATTGTTGATCTTAGAGCCTGAGCTATCGGTGTTCTGTTCAGAAAGTTGTCTCCTATGCCAATGAGCTCAAAGCTCGTCCCTGATTTTTCTTCTAACCAACTTAGTGTGTCTGATTTTATGTTGATATCTTTAATCCATGTGGTCTTTAATTTTGTGCAGGGTGATAAAACTTGGGAAATCAATCTAGTAATTTCTTAGAAAATTAAAAATACTTCTACCTCAATACCTAGCTAAACCACTCCTGGGCATATACCAGAAAGATACTCCATAATACAATGACATTTGCTCAACTATGTTCATGGCTGCTTTATTCATAATAGCCAGAATCTGGAAACAACCTAGATGTCCCTCTACTGAAGAATGGATAAGGAAACTGGTACATTTACACAATGGAATACTACTTAGCTATTAAAAACAAGGAAATCTTGAAATTTGCAGACAAATGGATGGAACTAGAAAAGATCATCCTGAGCGAGGGAACCCAGACCCAGAAAGACATGCACTCACTCATAAGCAAATGTTAGTCATATAATGCAGGATAACCACACTGTAACACACAGACTTAAAGAAACTAAATAACAAGGAGAATCCTAGGGAGAATGCTTAATTCTCATTCAGGAGGACAAAATAGAATAGACACTGGAAGCAGTTGAAGAGAAGGAACAGGAAGGGAGCCTACCATAGAGGTCCTATGAAAGACTCCAACCAGCAGGGCATTCAAGCAGATGCTGAGACTCACAGCCAAAGTTTGAGGTGAAGCACAGGGAGTCTTATGGAAGAGTTGGGGAACAGTGGGAAATGGAGGGGACAGTAGCTCCACAAGGAGACCAATGGAGCCAACAAATCAGGATGGAGGAGGAGGGGGTGTTGCAGAGACTGATGCACCAACAAAGGACCATGCATAGTGACGACCTAGACCCTCTGCCCAGATGTAGCAGATAGGCAGCACAGTCTCCTTGTGGGTCCCATAATGTGCAGAGTAGGGATGACTTCTGACATGGACTCCGGCCTCCACACACTGATCACTTCCTCCTGGTGAGGCAGACTTGCCAGGCCACAGAGGAAGAGGATACAGGCAGTCCAGATGAGACTTGATAGGCTAAGGTCCGATGTTAAGGGAGGAGGGCTCCCCCTTTCTGAGGAGTAGGGGAGGGAGGAAGGAGATATGAGAAAGGGAGGGTGGAACCTGGAGACAACGAGGGAGGAGCTACAATAGGGATATAAGTAAACAAAATTTAAAATATTTAAAATTTAAAAAGAGAAAAAAAAAAAAAAAAAAAAGATGAGCTCACTTCTACACATTGAGCACCAGAGGGCAGAGCAACACAACAGAAAAATCAAAATGACAAATGCATTCAGGGAAATGTCTCCAGCAATGAGTTCAGCTAAGTTTCCATAGGTATAGGGAGGCAGGGGGGACCGGGGGGGGGGGGGGGGGGGAGGCGCATCGCAGAATCATGTTTATTCTCTCAGACGCTGAAAGCCCTTACCCCAGATCATGCCCCCAAATGTCTGAATGTGTTCAGGAGTTTCCACCACTAATGTTTACACATTTCTTTTCATTGGTGAGAAGAGTGAATGAGACAGGAGAGTATATAAGAGTATGCAGAGGGACAATGCTAGGCTAGCATCTGAGCATCATCCCAGGCAAGTAACTACATCAGCACCTCCGGACATTGTGTCCCTGCCATGCAAAGGAAGGGAAGGTGAAGCACACCAAAGTGAAAGGACTCGACACATCCTCTCTTGTTGCCAGGTGATCACATTCTAGACCCGCTGGAAAGCTCAAGTTCAAGGTGATCTTTAGAAGTGATTGCAGAGCATTTGAGCAGTCCTGTGTGGACTGGCACGAAGTGGTACACTTTCTGAAGTTGTTGTCTTCGTAGTTTAACCTCAGTTAAATTTAAAGATCTGTTGGTCATGCAAACAAAGATCAGAGAAGGGTTTGGATTAGAAGGCAACAGCAGCAGAGCTCTTTGCATTCTGTGTGTTGTAGGGCTGTGGTTGCCAGGGTTACCTGTGGATACAGTAAGAAGGACCAGAGTGGTCCCCAGATGCTACAGTCTTCTGGCTTCAGTGCCACAGCTTGGATACACATTATAAGGGCATGCCTGTCTTCAGATAGGCTAAGAGAGAAGAGTTCTGGCTAGGGATACAACAGCCCAGCATTTAAGCTCCAGTTTGCCCTTGCTGTGCAACTCTGTTCTGAAGACATTACTGAGCTGGTCTGGGTCTCATTTTTTTTTTTTTTTTTTAACCTTTGAAAGTGACAATTATTCATAGATGACAGTCACCTACTGAGCAGCAGCAGAGCTGTTTTATAATCCATCCAGTGGCTGTTTACAACACTTCTAATGATTCCTTCTCAAGCCTCAGGATGACGTGTGGATAAAAAATGAAGATTCAGGATCGACTACCTCCAAGGTTGTCTTTCAAGGTCATGGAAAGTGTAGGATGACAAATTAACCTGATTCTACTCTATTCTCAGATGAGCACACACATTTCCTTTTTCTGGAGTCTGATTTGTCCTTTATGATATAGGAAACACGGCACATAGGAAGAATTACATAGACAGACAACTGGAGCAGACAGCTTTATGAGGGTCTGCCCTCTGTAGACTAGGAAGGAACGCTGTATACTAAGCCTGTCTCCCATCTCAGCAGTACATTGATCCTTCATTTGGAAGAAATCAATACTGGCAAGCATGGAAGAAAGATTTGCTCAGTCCCATTTGTTATCTGAGATGCCTTCAGACATTTCACAGACCAGTAGTAGCACATCAGCCTCAGTCCTTCAGTACAGTGTCACTTAACCAAACAGAGGAATGCAGCAGAAAAGCCTGTTTGTGAACTGGGGGTGAGGAATGCCAAGGTTCATGTCAGAAGGCTTTCTGGGGGCCCTGTAATCTAACCCCTTACTACAGAGCTGTGGAGTTACCAGCCTAGAAGTGATTACCCAGGTGAAAGGAGGTGACAAGGCTAGAACTCGGATCTTGCTCTGTAGATGCAACCCCAAGCCCTTGGCCCAGGACGGTACCACGAAGCCAAGAATCAGAGAAAGGGTATAGATGTGTTTACCTTCTCCTAACCCCTAATTCTCAGCATGCGTCCACCAGGTTTCAATGCCTTAAAGAAAAGAGCTAGGAAAAGTTTTAAACATATGCTGGAAGCTGGGCAGTGCTGGGCATGCCTTTAATCCCAGCACTTAGGAGGCATAGGCAAGCAGATCTCTGTCAGTTCAAGGCCAGCCTGGTCTACAGAGCGAGTTCTAGGACAGCTAGAGCTGTTACACAGAGCTGTCTTGAAAACCATCAACATCATCATCATGTAAAGCAATGACCAATTCTTTTTTTTTTAATTTTTTATTATTAATTTATTCTTGTTATATCTCAATGGTTATCCCATCCCTTGTGTCCTCCCACTCTTCCCTCCCTCCTCTTTTCCCCTTATTCCCCTCCCCTATGACTGTTCCTGAGGGGGACTACCTCCCCCTGTATATGCTCATAGGGTATCAAGTCTCTTCTCGGTAACCTGCTGTCCTTCCTCTGAGTGCCACCAGGTCTCCCCCTCCAGGGGACATGCAATGACCAATTCTTACAAAAATGGGTGTGTGTGTGTGTGTGTGTGTGTGTGTGTGTGTGTGTTTCAGCCTCTTTATCTGTAAAATTCGTATCATTTGCTGAAGATTGTTTACTATGCGTAAAATAATTACAACTTAAAGTTATGAAAACAGACCAATGAGGCTGGTATTCGTCTTACCTATGGATGATTTAGAAGCTTGCAGCCACTGAACACAAAGAATGTAGCTATAGGCCCCATACCTGAACTACTGCACTACAACATTGTATTTAAAACACCTCAATTCCATTCCACACAACACAGCAAACACAGGCATCTTCCAGAAGGTGACAACATATCTAGACTGTGTCTGCACATTGTGCGCCAGACAGTTGATCAAGATCTCCCATTGCCTTGAAACATGAGAAAAGAATTCATCGGCTGCACTCTTTTGAGAAGCAGCATGCGTTACTATGTAGCTCCATAAATGTAGATTGCCACTTTTTATCACTAACGTCTCTATGATTGAGGCTAGCTTATTTTAAAGCTAAAGGATACTGTGTCATTTTGGGCGATCTAGAAAAAAAAGCTTAGTATGCAGATGACAGCTTTTCACCCAAAGAATTTCTCAGAGATTTGGTCCCATGGTGAGAGTGACCCAGACTGGATATTTTCAAACAGTTCTCCACCTAAAATATTAATTATTCATAATGCCCTTAAATACTATCCTATGATGAAATGTTAAGTGACATATTAAATATTCATCATGATGCACCTTCGCAAAGCCGAGGGTAGGTTGGAGCAGAACAAATGTGATTTCTGATTATATCTCTTTAATTTGAGGCACTGCACACCCCCAGGAGACTAGGACTGCATCCTATTCAAAGAGATAGCCAATTTGCAGCAATCCTTCACATCCTGCCAAATTGTCTTTATAATCTTGGCAAAAAGTCTTTTTTTTTTTTTTTCCTTTTTTTTTTAACTTTTCAAAATTGAGGTATAACTTACAAGAATATATATATGTATATACATATATATATGCACCCACATAAGCAACACCTACATCGTGTTATAGAATACTTCTAGCAGCCCAGAAATTTTCCTTATGCTTCCTCCAAGTCAATATCCATCCCACACACAGAAGAAGTCATTATTTTGACAAGAAGCTGTTTTTTTAACCTAACTTACATTCTTCCTGCTGTCATTGCTTTGACTTCTCATCATTTCAAATTTGAAACAGGGCCAAGTAGTCATCACTGACCATTGATTTCAAGTTGCCTGGAGTTAGGAAACAGAAGACAAGAGGCTCCCTGGGCTGTTGAGGTAGAGCTTGAGTATGAAACAGCTTAGAGGAATGGTAGGACAGGGAGATCTGTATGGGTGGAGGCTGTGGGACTGGAGAGGTGAAAGTGAAGGAAAAAGTGGGGTCTAGTGCTGCTTTTGGGTTTTAACTAAGGCATCTTGGAGGATGCAACCAAGTGTTTAAATAGGGAAGATGGCAGATGGACAGGCAGGAAGGCAGGCCGAGGTCAGGGGCTCTGATGGGACTTGCTGCCTTCAGACACACAGGAGGCATCCAAGTCACTTAGACAAGGATCATCCACTTGAATGTGGAATGTTAAAGCCAAGGGCAGCCTGGGCTCACCCAGGGTAGACACAGTAGGAGACAAGACCCAAGACAGCCATGTAATTGTTCCTGGAAATGTTTGTTCTTGCTTGCAACGTGCTCTAACAATTGGGAAGAGAAAAATAAATATTGTGTGACATATAATTCATTTCTATGATTTAAGAAATTTACTTTCAGTTTGGGAGGCTTATTTTCAAAGCCTCAGGATTCTCACATGAGGACAAAAAGGGGCCTCTGATTCTCCCTTGTGGTTGAGTAGCTATATCCCAGTGTGTGTAGGGTGTGTGTGTGTGTGTGTGTGTGTGTGTGTGTGTGTGTGTGTGTGTGTGTGTGTGTGTAACAGCAATAACTTTAAAAGAGGTCAAGAATTTAACAGGGAGTGTGGGGAACAAAAGAGCAGGAGGAAGGGAGAGATGAAAAGAATGTAAATGCAATCAATGCTCATGTATAAAATTCTTGAAAAGTTGAAAGGGTAAATAAAAACAAGTAGTAGCAAGTGGTTATTATATTGGACAGAGCAATTCAAGGCCTATAAGCTCACTGATACCAGGTCATATTAACACTGAATTGATCAATGATCTGAAAATGTTTGCTGAGAACATCTGCGGAATGAAAGAATCACCAAATAAATATAGATATGAATAAATAAATTAATTCATCTTCAGGAAATGTCACAAGTGGAGCTAGTTACTTTCAGGAGGGGACCCTTGGCAACAGTTCAGTGGGAACAGAACAAGAACAATTTGCATCACACTTGCCTTTTCCACTTCCTCCTGACTCAGAAAAGCAGCTTCCTTTTTGCAAGTGTTTGTTTACCTAAGCCTCCCAGTGAGGAAGACTATCCATGCTGGAAGCAGAATGTCAGGAAAATAGAGACAATTGTCAGGAGGCCCCAGTGACTGTTGCCAAGACTTCCCTTCCAATGACTAGAAAATATTTTCTTCACATACATCTCACAACAGCTACTGCTTCCAATTTTGTTGACTAAATTCAATGGCTATGCCACAAATGCCCATTTTAGCTGATATCGCTCCTTTCCATTGTAATCCTGAGCAGCAACCCCTATCTAGACCAAGGTTTGATCTTAGCCTCACATCTTCTAAACACTGATTGGGACAGATGTCTGAGACATTTCCAGAGAAAGTGTATAAAACAGAAGGTGGATATACATCCCATTGCTGGCAGAACTAGTTGAAGCACTTGTCACGGTAACATGAACATGCTAGGTTTAACATAACTGATCTCCCACCCACCACCCACCCCATGCTCACAATTAGCTGTACACTCTTGTAATCTATGCAACCTTTGCTTCTGTTTTCAATTATGGGGCAGACCTTATTATAAAAAAAAAGCATACATAACAAAAATCAACCACTTTGCTATTAATAAGAGCACAATCCCACAGTACAGATACCACCATCTCAAAAATATTTGGCCTGGTAACCACTAATCTAGTTTATTTATCATAGATTTGATAATTATGTACTGTAGGCGTATCTTATAAGTAAAATCATAAAATATCTGCCCTTTTATGACTGGGAGCCATGATTTTGGTTAAGGAAGTTCTTCTGAAAATCAATCTAGGGAAGGGTTCAGAGTGTGCTGTCAGCAAGTGGCACACCTTGATGGGGGCTGGAGGAGACCAAGTAGAGCACCATAGCATCCACCTCAGGCTCCCAAGACTAAATGTATTACAATTAAGAGAGAATGTTTAGGTCACATAATCTACCCACTGGTCAACAGCCATATAGAGGAGTGTACTAAAGTTACAGGGGAAGAAAACATAGTACATCCCCTGTCTCCCTGACAAGTACATAGTTTGAGGAAGAAATTCTCACCTTTCTAATATATCTCTAGAACTTCAAAGTGGCTAATCACTGGTAGAAGCCAAAATAAGACTACCTAAACTTCTTATAAGGACTTTTACAAGATTGAGCCTTTTTATTGGAGGGTCCCACAAAAAAAACAAAACAAAACAAAACAAAAAACTAATAAAATATGCTCTACCTCCACAATTTTCATGTAGCAGTAAATTTAGATTCTGTGGGCATTTAAGACTATATTGTTTCACAGACCTCTTCAAAAATAATGCAAAATTATGAATAAAAATTGCAATATTTCCTCCAGGGCCATCACAGAAGCTCTTCCGGTCTCACAAAGGGAGACTTCCTGCAAGTAAGAATTTGAGCCTAAAGTTCTCCTCGCCAGCTTTTAAATACCTTCTTTCTTTAGGGAGTAGAAATAAATCCTTTCTTGGATAAGAACCCAAAAAGTCTTAACTTCCAGACAGGTAAACTTACCTGTACATTGTGGAGGTACACCATTTTCAGGAGCAGATTGCTTTAAACTGAAGGCATGGGTCTAGGTATATCAGGGCTATAATTTCTTATTATGACCAAAAGATAAGAGGTACCCCTATAAAATTGCTATCAGTGGTTTTAATAAGTAATTATTATTAAGCAATATTTCTAGCCCTAGTTCTAAGCACTATATGGAATTCTTACATGTACATTCTCATCATTATATCTCTTTTCCCCCCTCGAGACAGAATTAGTCTGTGTAGCCCTGGCTGCCCGGGTCTCACTGTATAGACCAGGAGACCCTTGAACTCACAGAGCTCCAACTGCCTCTATCTCCCCTAGTGCTGGGATTACAGGCGTGCACACACCGTACCAGGACATATTATAAGACATCAGGAGCAGGATGCATCCTCACTCAAAACGTGGCCATTTACAAGTCTATAGAAGGAGTCTGTAGATGAGATTTTTCTGAGGGTTTCACATCCTCTGCTGAAGGGTTATGGAAGTGGGGAATTGGTTGTTTTGAGTTTTGAGACAATCTCTCTATGTAGCCCACATTGACTTCAAACTACTAATTCTCCTGCTTTTTGCCCCCCAAAAGGCTGAGGTTGCATTCATGTCCCATCATGCCCAGCTCCACTAAAGGGTTCAAATGCCTATATCAGGCAAAAGTAATTAAAGAAAGAAAGAAAGAAGGAAAGAAAGAAAGAAAGAAAGAAAGAAAGAAAGAAAGAAAGAAAACCTGAAACTCAAAGAATATGTTAAAAGGCAGAGCAGTGCTTGCATTTCCTGTTCTAAATTTTGCACAAAGTGTGCTTTAAGAGGCCAGTTTTGTTTCTCTTAAATTAACATGCCTCTTGCTTTAGAAATTTCTTTTAGCATGGATATACCATTTATTTCTGTGACTCTCAAGAAACAAAAAATAAACTTGATAAGAATTCTGGTCGATGAATCACCCTTATCTCAGTCAACGTCTGCTGTGAAATACAGAGAACAGAATTCCTTTTTTCTAGCCTTGAGTCATTTCTCTGACAAAATGAAGATGCTCTGTCTGCTCAGACATGTGTCCCCTTTCTGATGTTAATCCTTATTTATTCTCCAGGCTCAAAAACCGTCTCTGTGATGTAAACACCAAGAAAAGACTGTCAGTGGTTCTAATTATACCCTTCTTTCAAAATTTTACAGAATAGGTAGATTCTCATGGACAGTGGTTTCGCAGATAAGTTTATTGCTCTAAATAGAAAAAGAACTATGGCTGAACTAATTTTCCTCAGAACACAGTGTCTGAAATGTAAGAACATGGGATAAATCCCAGAAGAACATTACTCATTTTCTTATCTCATTTCAGTATCCTGTATATTGTAAGCAGCCAGTATTCACTTTGGTCTGAGCAGAAATTGTGTATATCTCCAGACTTACCTTTGTGTGGCTTTTCCAGAGCCTGTGTGTCCTCGTGATTGTTAAGGGGACATCAGGGGGCTCACAATGCATGGATGTCTCAGGCTTTGCTACCTCTATGTGAGCTACTCCATCAAGGAATCTTTTCAATCTTAGATGCCTCGAAGGAGACACTTGTCCTTCTCTCTCCTCTGAAAAGATTGCCATTACCTTAAAATCATTTTATGCATATTCTGGTCTAGCAAAGATAAGGCTTACCCTCCTGGTGCCTTGCTTGACTGAGAAAGGCATGTATAACAGAAATCAGAAAAGGCCACCCAGGAATTTTTGAAATTCATTATCATAGGCTTCTCATTGACTGAAAAAAAAAAAAAAAAAACCCTCAAAGCCAAAGTAGAAATCTGAAGTGTGTCCTTTATATTATCCATGGACAGGAACTAGTTATTAGAAAATATATGTGAGCTTGATATTGAGCACAGAATGCAGACACTTGTGCAGAACATACCTTTTATTAAGAGCTGGGGGAGTCTGGATATTATTTTGATGAACACAACTGAACCACCAAACAGGAAGATGTGTTTAGAATACTTGAGATAATAAACAAATACCTTGATAATGTTTGTGTGGTACCTACACATTTCCTCTAAAACTAAAACAGCACAAGGATCCTTTCTATTATTTTTAGATGTCAAAAATGATGCTCGACATTGCAAAAAAAATGCAAATCAAATCCACAGTGAGATTCCATATCACCATCAGTATGAGGGCCACTGTTAAAGGCAAAACAGAAAATCACAAGTGTTGATGATGTAATGAGCAGCCAGCCAGGGAAGAAGACCAGAAAGTAAGTGAAGAATGTGTTTAAAGGCCAAGCAAATAACCCATCAACTGTGGTAGATGCTTCTGAAAAAGAAGAGTGAACACTAACCATTGTATTTGAAAGCAATAGATCACAAGTGAAATAGGGAGACAAATTCCCTGCAAAACCTTCCTGGAGCAGAGTGTGTCCATTGTATTACAAGACTAGTAGTAATCGCAGTTCATATGACTCTGCTAGGAGCAGGTCCTGGATTCCACCTCTAGGATTACAGGCGTAGCAAACAACATGAGGAATGAGCTTCCGTTGCTCAGATGGTCTCGCATCCTTGATGTCTTCTGTGGGCAAAGGCTCTGGCATACCCTACTGTGAAGGTATAATGTGTGTCATACGCCTGATGTAGCTCATCTGTCTGAAGTCCCATGTGTTTGGGGCAGTAAAATCGAGGCTGATTTATATGCAGAAAAAAAAATTCTCTCCGTTTGTTTTAACCACCAAATCTGTATTTAAATTGCTAAGCCAGGATAATAATAAAGGGTAAGATTCACTGGGGAGGACTCCCTTCTAGCGCCTTGCTCACCAGTGACCAATGACTGATTGAGTCGCTGATGGTCATGTCCATTCATTATTCACTTATTCATAGCTTGTCCTTCATAACCCTTACTGAGTACAGGCATGCTAGTTAGGACTATATAGATCCATAAGCTGTGATTCAAAGTCACAGAGCCATGAGACAATGAAAACAAGTGAAAGTTATGCATTGGGAAGGAATGCCAGGAAGGAATTAGGAAAAATAGAATGGGAGGGGGTATAAATAATCTGGGGAGAAGGGGCTGAGAGGAAAAGCTTGAGTTCTCCAGATAGGAACAGGCAGAAGGAAGATGAAACAAAGCCCACAAAGGCAAGAAACTACAAGGCTTTGGAGACTCAGAACAGAATGGTAAGAGGTTTACAAGAACCATGCCTTCCCAGGTAATGATAATAATTATAACAGAAGTCACAGTATTGGCTAACATTTATTTTACTTGGTTGAATAATGACTCTTTATTTAGAAAGGACACTGTCTTGTGCTGTTTTAGTGCAGCTATCTCATTCTATGATTACGAAGGCCCTGAGAATAAGGGGTCTATGAATAGACTGCGTTCTGGAGTGTGTGCCAGACCCTCTGAGTGGGACTTGCAAAGGAGGAGACTGAAGAGCGAATTTGGAGGATTTTTTGACCTCTGTCTGCATAGCCACAGCAGATCACAAACGACAATCCAGGAGACTAAATGACTCCTAAATGAATGCTTCTCATGCACTGTGAGCTCCTCCCCCACTCACTCCAGTATCCACCCTAACGCTCTTTGAATCTGGAGTCACAGAGGGTGCTTTTCTCTCACTGGTGGCTATTGAGCAAACCTCAAGGGATGGAAAACAGGGGCTGTTGGGGTAATCCTTTGTACACTGTGTGAATGTTTCTCTGTATATTCAATTGTTAATTCTGTACTGGCAGATAGCTGGGTACTGTCTGGACTTTGGTAGTTTTTTTTTTTTTTTCTCCTTTTTTAAATTAATTTATTCACTTTATGTCCTGATCATAGTCGCTCCCTCATCTCCTCTCAATCTCACCCTTCCTCCCTCTTCACCACATCCCACCCCCTAGTCCTCAGAAAGGCAGAGCACTCAGCTCTTTCCAACTGATCCCAGGCTATCAAGTCTCTTCAGGACTGTCTGCATCCTCTTCCTCTGTGGCCTGACACTGCCGCCTCACCCAGGGAAATGATCAAAGAGCAGGCAACAGAGTTCATGGCAGAGACAGCCCCTGGTCCTCTTATTAGGTGACCTACATGAAGATTGAGCTACCTTTTGGATACATCTGAGCCAGAGGCCTGGGTCCTCTCCATGCCTGGTCCTTGGTTGATGCACCAGTCTTCTCAGGTCCCTATGGGCCCAGATTTGTTGACTCTGTTGGTGGTGTTATTCTTATGGATCAGCACCTGTGTTATATTTTGTAAATAGTCTTCTTCTTCTCTCACCTTTTGGTTGGCTTAGTAAAGATCTGACGGCCAATATCTAGACAGGAGAGAAAAGGTGGGACATCTGGGCTGAGAGAGGGTCTCTGGGAGTGGAATAAGACATGAGGGTTGGCCAGCATGATGTGGAAAAGGAAAGGTGCTGGGACTGAATGAGGGAGAAGTAACGGGTCACGTGGCAGGTTGTGGGTTAGATAAGCTACCTGGGAGGTAGCCCAAGTGAAAGCCTAAGCTACCATAAAAATTAATAAGTCTCTGCATATTTATTCTAACTGCTGGTGAGCCAAGAAAGTCCCCCTATAACAGGGGACATGTGGCACACTTGTTTTCTCTTGCTTCAGGGACACAGATAGTTTGACTCAGCCTTAGAAAATCTCACAGGTACATGCTCCTCCAATCTCAGCATTTGGGGGGCAGAAGCAGGGAGATCACAAGCTTGAGACTGGTCAGGCTTCCTTAGCAAGACTTTGCCTTCCCTCCCCCCAAATGTGTGTGTGTGTGTGTGTGTGTGTGTGTGTGTGTGTGTGTGTGTGTGTGTATGTGTTGGTAAGAAAGGAAAAGAGAAAAAAATGCATTAGTGAGGATGTGATGAAACAGGAAAACATTTTCTCTGTTGATAGGGATGTAAAATGGTGTCGTGGCTATGGAAAACAGAACAGCATATCCTCAAAAAAAATTAAAAATAGAATTACCATATGATCCATCTATTTTTGAGCGTATACCCAGAATAACCAGAAATCAGAGGCTCAAGAAGACACTTGTATTTGCATGTTCATAGCAGTATTATTCATAGTACCCAGAAGGTGGATGGAGGCCACAGGTCTTCATCGCAGAACACTCAAAATTCACAAGTGTCAATAGTCAGAGGGTAGGGGCTACACAGCATCCTAATGAGGTTAGGGGCCCCTTTATTATTTTTTCTCTGATAATTTGTTGTAGATGTGCTCAATGGCTCTGAGTCCTTGACCAGGTAACTGGTGGCCTGATTGGCACCCAAAACACTTTTTCTGAAGTATTAGAAGCTGTGGCTACTCCGTAGTTTCCCCCTGGCCCATCTTTCAGCTGATTCAGGATGCCCTTCTTCATGTGTTCGCATGGGAAAACTGCTCACGTTCCCAAAAGGATGGTCATCTCGCCCCCAGGTTTGCTGTGTAACTGCTCCAGAAAATGCTTCTCTGGGACAATGTCAGCTAATCTGAATCATGAAGAGCAAAAATTTGTCAAGAAAATTGAGGAGGAGGAGGAGGAGGAAAAGGAAGAGGAGGAGAGGAGGAGGAGGAGGAGGAGGAGGAGGAGGAGGAGGAGGAAGAAGAAGAAGAAGAAGAAGAAGAAGAAGAAGAAGAAGAAGAAGAAGAAGAAGAAGAAGAAGAAGAAATTGGCACAAGACTTCAAATTTTGAAAGTGCTCAGACTCTGAAAAGAGCAAGTATTTTACTAATTTCCTTTCCTGAGAAAGAATCTATCTATGTAGCACTGGCTGTCTTGGAATTCTCTCCCTCCCCGCCCCCCTTCTGGACCAGGTTGGCTTGGAATTCACAGAAGTCTGCCTGCCTCTGCCTTGAGTGCTGAGAGTAAAGATGTGGGCCACCCTCTCCTAACTAGAGCAATTATTTTAAGTGGTTAAAACACAAAAGGGTCAGTTTGATCAGCTCAGATCAAGCCTACTGAGATGTTTGGAGTATAATATCCCTAAGTACCTCACTGGTTTGCTGGTTTCTTCTTTTGTAGTTTCCACACCTTGCCTTGGTGCCGGAATGGAAAGATTGGAGTGAAGAAAGAAAAGCCAGCCAATACTGGCATTAACATACCCTGTTCACTTAGATTTAAAATATAATTTAGAGGCTATGATGGACCAAACAAGACAAGATGATACATAGTTTCATACATTCACATGTATGTATATTTATATGTACATATATATGTGTGTGTGTGCATATATAAATGGATTTTTGAGTGGAGTGCTAAGAACAGTTCAATCACATATCACATAGCATTTAAGTCAATGATGGGTCACATGTTGGTGCCTATATTATACTTAAATTGAAATATTCCTTACTCTAGTGATGTCATATTATAGTGGCATTGCACCGTAAGCTGATGTATTAGTGACCTGTTTGAGGTGTTGCTGCTATCTCTAATTAGTGTTACTGTGCTACCAGTCTCATATAATTATATACAGTATATAATCCTTGACAATTATAATAAACGACTGCTATTGGTTTATAAGTTCTTCTACTGTATTTCTATAGTTTTGGAGTATACTCTTTCCATTTATAAGAAGTGCTCTGGAAAACAATATACTATTATCCTGCCAGCATCATTCATCACATCTTGAGCATTGTTCCCTTTTAATGTCTGACTTCATCATGTGTTGTTTGGTTCACCGTCACCTCTAAATGAACAGGATCTACTATTAATGTTGTTGGTAACAGACCACAGTGAGAGATTGGTCTGGAAACAAAATTAAAAATGATTAGGGACCACAAATCACAAAATCAATGATGGTTATTTCTTGTCAGGCATGTCCCATTTAGGTATGGTCTTGAAGAAGAATTGGTAAGTGTCAGAAGCTGTGAAGTCACTGAAGGAAAGGACATAAAAACAGCTTCAAGAAGACCACATATCAAATGTGGAGTAACTTCTGACAACCTGAGTTGAAGGCCAGGCACTGAGCTACATCAGCAGAGAGACCATCAAGCACAATTGCAGAGTTTGTTTTCAATGCTTAAAGAAAGGGTGACCCTGACCTTCAACCCTAAATACACTGCAATCAGGTGGCTTAAGTGATTCTAGACTCATTGTTTATTCTATGAGTTTATGTGAAAACAGCTAAGAATTTGGGGGAAACTCTAGATAAGGTGCTTATGAGAGGAAATTGCTTTCCAGAAAAATCTGCAACATGGGTGAGACCTCCCCATTGTGGAGCGGATGCCTGAAAGGCTAGGTGTGCAATAGGCTATGCATCTAGGTTTGCGTAAATACTCTGTGATATTCACCTAAGCACAAAGTCATGTGAGGGTGCACTTCTCATGACCTCACTCTCGTTACACGATGCCTTATGGTGGCATCTACAGAGCTACTGTCTGCCTGTTGTCGTTATTAGTAAAGCCCATGAAACCAAATGGCAGCAAAAAACAAGGTCTTCCCCTGGGACTGAGAGGTGCCAGGCAGAAGTAACTAGGGGTTCTCACCCCAGCCCCATTGATCTGTCAGAGACTGGTCTGTGTGGGAGGCTTTCTTTATGGAGCTAGAGTAAAAGATGGTGGTAAAATGGCCCACATTCCATCCAGATTACTTCTTCTTCTTCTTCTTCTAGACATCTCTGTTTCTTCTTGGGTTAAGGCTCAAGATGTGGTTTGTGTTCTCTGCGACATCTTCCTGGACTAGGTGAAGAGCTTCGCTTTCAGGCCCCCACTGTCTATCTACTTCAGGGGAAGAGCCTCATCACTCATCTTGAGTCTGGCAGCTTGAAAGGAGACTGTTCTGTCTTCTATACTACCCTGCAGCTACTCCTCTGGGCCAGAGAATTTGCCTGGGATAAAAAAAAAAAAAATCCTAAACTCCAAGACCCAAGATCTATGTATTTGTTAAGAAAGTGTCACCAGACCCCCTTCAAATGTAAAAGAAAAGATATCTTTCCCAGAACCATGGAAATAACTGACATAATTTTGAAAACAAAATTAATTTTCAATAGAATAACCTTTGGGGGGATAATACTCTGATTAATTGCATGAAAATATTCACAATATATAACATTAAAAATGACATCTTACTCCAGCAAGTTTGCCACTATATTTCATAAAACAGCAGCAAAATCAAGTTGCGAAGTTGGCATCTTCACGATCATCTTTTTTTAAATTTTATTTTATTAGTTTATTCATATTACATCTCAATGGTTATCCTCCCTTGTATCCTCCCATTCCTCACTCCCTCCCTCTTCTCCCCTACTCCCCTCCCCTATGATTGTGACTGAGGGGGACTTCCTCCCCCTGTATATGCTCATAGGGTATCAAGTCTCCTCTTGGTAGCCTGCTGCTCTTCCAAAGGTCCTGAGTTCAATTCCAGCAACCACATGGTACCTCACAATCATCTTTAGATGAGGAAGCAGCCGTAGGGAACCACGGTTCCAAGACACGAGGCCTGTACCATTCCTCACTTACCAGCAGGTGGTGCTATTGTCCACCATGTGCACTAAACCTTGTCTTTTGCTTTTGTTGTTGTTGTTGTTGTTTTGTTTTGTATACTTCTGTGGTACTAATTTCCTTTATAGGGCATTTGTTATTGTCCTAGCTCTGGTTTTTGTTTTGTTTCTTTTCTCCTTTACATATCAAAGTATTCTCTTCTTTTTCCTTTTTATCTGCCTGTCTCTCATAGGTTTCCAAATCTTAAGGATTCTGTCTCAAATGCGTATCTCAAATCTTTCTTTTCCCTTTTTAATTTTTCTAAGAACATATCAAACCCATACATGTAAGAGGTAAACAACAATAAGCCATTTTTACAAATCTGTAGAGCAAGCCCCATTTCACAGCTCTGGCCTCGTTTCCAAGAAGAAGAAGAAATACGACATAAGCCTGCAGATTAACACAAATTTCAACCTGAAGTGTGAAGCAGTTTTCTCTGGACTTACATGCAAGATTGAATCGAGGCTACTCCATCAAATCGTGGGAACATCTTCAGCCAGGGTGCACTTAATGCTCTTATGAAGAACTTCAGAGCATCAGGATTAGCCTACAGTTGAGTGAAACATCTAATACAGAGTCTATTTCATAACAAAGTGCTGAAAATCTCTTATATATGCACAGATGGGTATTTTGTAGGCATGCTGGCATGTGAAAACAGAAAACAAAATATCCAAAAGTATCGGTGTTATATGGTACATGGTTGAGTACCCATCACCTGTGATGGCGAATGAAAAGGAGCTGCAACTCATGGCCGCTGCCCAGCATCTCAAGAAGCTGTCCTATCAGTGGACCCAGAAAAGGTTAAATTCAAAGTAAAGATCTTATTTAATAAGTATCACTGTCACATGACTGAACCGTTATATTCACAGACAGCAGCCTGGGAGTGGAACTGTGCCCCTCCAGAGCTGTGCACAGCACACCAATCAATAGTCATCACAGATAATAATATACTCTAGGTGAAACCATTTTCAACTCTTTTAGCCATGTCAGCTAGTATTTGTCTTCATAATCTACATAAGAAGCTTGTACAGCTTGCCTAAGGTTTTCCGTTACATTTGTGTGCTGATGTCCCAATGTAAGACAATTTGATTTCCTCAAGTTCCCACAAGCCTTCTTCACACTTTTCTTCTTTGTTCTCTCTGTGTAGTTCCAATGTAACTTTCTTCCCAGCAACAGTCAACATTTATATTGTCAGAATCCTATCCACAACAACCATTGCTGAGTCCAACAGTAGTGATCACTCATCACGCTGATTGCCTTAGGTTTCCAGCAGAGTTATCACTGGCCTTCTTGTTTTGTTTTGTTTTTTCAATTCTCTTAGCTCTCTGCTTATCAATAAATGGCTGAATCTTCTCATCTCCTTCAACAGCTGTCATTATTTTTCTTAAAGATATACCCTCCTCTGCCTTTGAGACTCTTGCTCTGTAGAGCAATTCCTTTCTGAATCAATTACACAGCCACCGTCCTGAAAGCCTCTCCCTCCCTCCCTCCCCCCACCCCCCCACCTCATCCCCCCATCTCTCTCTGTCTCTGTCTGTCTCTGTCTGTCTGTCTGTCTCTCTCTCTCTCTCTCTCTCTCTCTCTCTCTCTCTCTCTCTCTCTCTCTCTCACACACACACACACACACACACACACACACACACAAATCAAGTCTGCAAATTGTTTTCATTTCTCCCTTGATAGCATCCTCTCCTTTGTGGTTTTCCTGTCTTCTTTTGTCTTGTTGGGTAGAGCGTATCTTGAGGTTTTTGAGACACTATACACTGAAAGTAACTTTGCTGAAATTACTGTTTGTTTAAAATGTATCTGTGGTACAGATTATTAATGGGTTGGCCAATCATATATAACCAAGCAGGAAATAATATTTCTTTATAATACTGAAAATTATTCTCCACTAATGTCTGGTTTCCAAAGCAGGTGCTGACTACTGAAATTGCGAAGAGCCTTTCTTTTTTTTTTTTTTTTTTTTTTTTTAATGTTTCTATTTTTTTTAATCCCTGGTGCACTAAAATTTCATAAAGATGTATCTTGATGCAGCCTTTTAACAAGTTATATTTTGAGGGAACAGCTTTTGGAATTTTAATCTAAATATTTATGGTTTGAGTTTCCCAAAAGTCTATCTGGAATAGGGAGATGGCTGAGCAGGTAAAGCCGTTTGTAGTGTAAGCACAAAGACCAGAGTTCAGAGCCCCAAAACCCACATAAGAAATTGGGTGGACATGCTGGCCCCCGTGTAATTCTAGCAGAGATGGGATCCTGAAACTACATGAGACTACAAGGAGTTATGGGCTTGATTGAGGAGCCTTGCCTCAATGAGTAACGAGGAGAGCTATTGAAGAAGACTACTGACATCAATTTTGAGACCTCACACTCTGTGCACATGTGCAAGTGCGCCTGTTCACACACGTATGCTAACATGCCAGCAAATACACAAGCATGCACAACTGTGCGTCTTATACACATACACATGTGAGAAGCCTTGTTAACTGTTTCTTTGATAATTATATTTTGTCTGCTTCCTATGGTCTCCTTTCCATAGCTCCTGTTAGCATGTGTGTGAGTGTGGTCACATTCATATAGAAGCTAAGGAACGACCTCCAGGAGCTGCTTTCCTTCTTCCTTTAGGGATTACAGGAGTCAAACTCATGACGTCAGACTTTCCCGGGCAAGAACTTTTGCCCCCTGCGCCATCTTGTTGCCTCTTACTCTTCTACGTTGCAAACCTTCCTGTAACATCTAACTTCCTTGATTTTAACATGTTTTTAAGGGTAAGACACTGAAGGGCCGAGGTGAAGAAGCACCCAGTGGTTGGGTGGGGTGGGGCTTGATGACTTTCAATGGTCCAACTTACTTAAGTCCAACTTAAGATTTATGACCTCACTGGATTTTGTGTGAATATGCATGTGTATTTTTTTTTCCTCTACAGGAAGGTCACTGAAATTCCCAGAAATAGTCTAACATCTTCTGTTAGGTTTAAAGCCCAAGCAAATGTCCTGGGGACACAGAATGGGTATCCAGTGCTTCCTAACTCTTCTCTTATAATCCATCCTTCACACATACCCAGGTGTGACTCTTGTTTAAAGTATCTTCTCCTGTCTTGCTTACCTCTCTATTCATAAACTATTTTGCAATAGGAATCTACTGAAAATTTACCATATGCCAGAATCATACTAAGTCTTCATGAATGAAGATGAAAAAGTGTTTGCACATTAGAAACCTCAGTCCTCCATTAATTTTCTGGAATGAATGGATGAACTGATACGTGAGTGACAGCTATTCTCTCCACATGACATAAGCTTCCCATACCCATGACTGTTTGCTAAAATTCTACTCATTTATAGTCAGCTACAAGCCACACATCTTTAATTCCATGATGAAACTAGTCATCTCCATCTCTCCCACTCTCTTAGTCACCTTCTTTATGCTGGTATTTAAATACTGAATCTACAGTACTTGAATATGCTTATAAGGCATGCTGTGTAGGTCTCCCTCACCTGATGGGAAACTCCAGAATGGTAGGTACCAGGGCAATATCCCATGATATACATATATGCATATACACATGTATACATACATATACATAAAGAAGGAACCCAATAAAGATATGCTGAAAGTAAGTTTTTCCATTACTGAATTCAAGGGAGAAATGTTCGGTTGGTTATATAAGTGAGACTGAAGTGCTTTATTCTTTCTCTTGACATTCAAACATTTATTAACCTACTTAGGGCGAGGCCCTGTGCCACATGCTGCAGTTACAGAGATGAAAGGGGTGCAGGATGTCCTGAAACGGCTCACAGTCTAGCAAGCAAGCACGCAAACAATTACAAAAGCAGGTGTTTGGCCCCTTAACTGTACAGGGACCTGGGTGGTAAAAAAAATTTGTCTGGAAAAAAAAAAGTAATGGGCTATGGCTTGACACAGAGAAGTGGTATCAAACTAAGATGTGAAGGCTGGAGGAAAGAAAAGAGCCCCAAGAGGAAAAAAAAAAAGAATATAAAGAAAAACTTAATTAGCGCTATTTTTATTTTTGCCTTTATTGGAGGAGAAAACTCAAAACTATATTTAAATATTTATTTGCCCAATATTCAAATATATATTGCAGATCTATGGCACCAGTCTATGAAGATAGTTTTAGTTTGGATTGTCTAAAAAGTAGATAAAAGGAACAGAGCATTTCAAATTGGAAAAGGGTTTTATGCAAAATTACAATAATATAATCCAGATACATTATAATGGCCTCTAAATTCAAAGAAAAGGCTTAGAGACGAACACATATAGATAACATATCCATTAGTCAGTTTCTCCGGAGCACCAACTGTCCCAGGGAACATTTGGCAGGAGCTGCACTGCAATCAGTTCCTGGGTGGATTTTCTGATGAGAGTCGGAAATGCTATTATTCTGAATTGTTGATTAAAGGAAGATTCACATGCTTTACATACCAGATGTGCAGGAGGTGCAGCCAGCTGCCTATGCTCAATGGCAAGGGGCCTGATTTATATTCTCTCTCAGAAGCATGGCCATGTAACTTCTGAAAAGTGGCTGAGGAAGGAGTGTGTTGGGGAGAAGAGGGGTGTCGCATGTGCATGTGTGCGTTGCACGTGCTTTTAATATTTACTTCATGCCAGGCACCAATCTAGATGCGGTAGAGCATCTGCTTTGTTTTTCGCATTATGTAGATGCCTAGAGAGACAGAACATATTTTTAATGCTACAGCACTTATTCAGATTTATTTATTTTAGCAGGGATGATGCCAGCCAGTTCTCACTGGGAAAGCAATAGTCACCTTGGAATGCACTTTCTGTTTGGGGAAGAGTTATGAGTAGCCTCTCATGTTTATGTTAAATGTAAGGCAAGCTGGTGCCGGGGAAGGTTACGTAACAACACCTGCTTTGTGCGTGGCCATGTGTTCGCTCTTAATTTCTTCGAGTTTCTGGAGCTCAGACATGAAAAGGAACGAAACAGCTTTGAATCAAGCCAAAAAGAAGAGCTCCAGGAAGCAAAGTAGTGGGGACCAAACCCCTTGAGGTTCGGCTTTATGAGGACTTCTTTGAAAAGATGTTCCCTTAACTTAAAGGCCCACTCCCTAAACCAAGCTTCTGGGACCTAGTTGGTGGCAACTATGTAGGAGGTGCTTGATAAATATGTGTCAAATGATTTTCAGTCTTTAATTCCTCTGTCTATGCCTCTGCTTCTCCATTTACATATTAAAGTATAATTATTCCTTTTAAAATTAATTTTTCCCTTCACTAATCTTCTTAAAATAATTATGGAAAAGCTTGAGCAGATGTCAATCTTTTCATCTATTAACATTCAATAGAAAATTACTCAAGCAATGTCCTCAAGTAGAAAACAATATCTGTCTTTTCATAATAACCAAGTAATGTAAAAACTCAATCTTCTATTATTTATGCCAAGTAGTTTAATATTCCAAACAAAAAGTATAGATGTTAAAATGATATTTTAAAAACTTCACTATTGGAATCATCATATCTACTATTAATAGATCCTATTTCTGACTTTAGTGTTAGCTGTATTTATAGTAATCTATGATACTTTTTTTTTATTTTGGGATGACGTAGTTCTAAAAAATATTTAAACTGAAGTTTTTAATTTTGGATTTAGCTGAATCGGATTCAAAGTACTGATTTTCGGTTGTCAATAATGTCATCAGCTATGATTTAAAAGGAAATTAATGCTGTTTCAGTTCAATTAGGTAAATATTCATTATCAACTATGTGCTAGGCATCATGATACAAGGAAGAAACATAAAGATGTAGGGCATGGTCCCTGCTCCTAAGACAGCACTATCTTACCAGGTGACTAAGAGAATGATTACAATGCAAAGTCAACTCTAAGGGGCTAAACTTCATAGGATGAAGGTAATGCACATCCACTATAATAGATGAGAGCAAAGAGTATTAATTTTCTAGGTATATATGGTTTCTCTTCATCAGTATAGGGTGATTCATTTTATATCATTCTCAATTTCCTCATCCCTCTACTGCTATAATATATGTAGTCATATCTAGGACAATAATATTTGGGTTTAAGATGAGCTTCATAATGAAGTGGTGACCCTTAGTTTCATCTAAAATGTCTATCTCAGAGACTTAAATAAAGACTGAAGGGTGGACAACTAATGGCCAATAATCCTTGGTTTCCTGGTTAAGATATAAGTAAAATTTCTTCTCCATTTGTTTTACAGACTACTGAAAATACTTTCAATTGTATAATAAATTATCATGGCTGTATTTACATCTTTGGTCTTTGTATGAGTGACCAATAAAAAAAAAAAGACCCTCTAACCAAATACAGTAGAAATTATGCTATTCTGTCAGGCTATGCTTCTGCAACTACTATGATAAGCAAGAGATGTCAAGAAAACATGAAGTTCAGGGAGTGTTTTCATTTTTCAGATATTATGACTTTTTAAGTATGTTCCAAGAACACTGTGCTAATCTTTCTACTTTCATTGAGCCAAATATGCCCAGGACAATGGTATAAAGAAGTTGTAGAGCCACCAAGATAAGATTTTGGTAGAAAGACTCTTCTTTTTCCTTCCTTGTTTTCTCCCCCATAGTGCAGAGCACAGCCTGCCATTACACTATTGCTCATAATATTTGTTGGCTAAGTCAAAGGATAGTTGACCAGACATCAAAATCACACAACTAACAACGGGTATCTTAGGACTCCAACTTAGATGTGTCTGATTTCAGTGCCTCTGGCTCTAACCCCTGAGCTCTATTGTCTGCCCAGGCTTGAAGTTTCATTTTCAGTCAGCTGTGAACAGAGGAAAGATCAGGAGGTCCGGGATTCCCAGAGGCTCAGAGTGAAAACTGGCCCAGCTATTCTTTTTAAGAAGCTAGAATGTGAGTTGAAGAATAGTCCTGCTGTAAAGGAGACCAGAGGTTAATTAGTCTATAGATTGCATCAAATTTGTAGACTTTGGAGATACATTGCAAAAGCTAAATATATCTACATGCAATGCAATTAAATGGTCTGAGATTTAGTAAGCACTAAGCACTTTATATTCTATGGTTTCAGGAGTTGTATAAATAGCTGTAAATTACACAGAACATACTAATGGCTATAACCCTAAAATCCTGAGAAAAAATGATGATACTAAGAAATATTTTTTTCTCAGCTGTAGGCTGAGTGCTTTACACATATTAACTTATTTAACCTTCTTAAGCTTTGAGATATATTGTGCTATGTGTTTGCACTTTACACATAATTGATATCGGCCTGCCAATAATCTGTTCATCTGCTATTTGGTAAGAAAAGGAAGCACAGATATCATAGCAATTGGCCAGAATCACCCAGCTCTTACATGCAAAGGTTGGGTTAAATCTGGGCAATATGACTTTAGGCCATTGCTCCTGGGCTGCATGCTTTGAAAAAGGGTGTGGTACAGTCAGCCCTGTTAAGGTAAAAATAAATAACCAAGCAAACAAACAACAACAACAACAACAAACAAGACAGTTCTCACCACACAGGAGATAAAAGACAGCTTTAGTCTAAAGCTAAACAGTAATAACCGTGGCCCAAGAACACAAACTTAGGTTACCACAATTTCTGTGTTCTGGTGAGACAATCACCATAAAGTATTATGAATAACAGAACAAAGGAAGTCGTAGATTGACAGCTTTCAAATACATTGGTAGGTACACCAAGGACATAGACAACAGCAATGTGGGGAATCCTCTGGTATTGGCCTCAAAGGATACCTTATGGTACCCTTCGCTTTTGAGTTTGTGGAAGCTGGAGTCTGTTCACACATCCCAAAAGTACTTACAATGACGCTAGGTCATATATACAGAAGGGCAATAAAGTGGACCAAGATAGCCGAAGATAACTAGGTTCTGAACTTGAAGCATTCCCACCTCTGAACAACCACAGAATTATAGCCAGTCAACCAGACCTTGAGGAATGTTCAAATGCAAAGTGTGGTCTCTCCTTGGAAATACAACTCACAAGACCAGAAACCTTCAACAGCTCTGTGTATGAAGAGTATGTGGCATTCTTTACAATTTCGCCAATTACAAATTCTTTAATACTGTATTTCTTTGTAACATTGTAGCTTCAAATACTTTAAATATCTTTATTAGAACAAGAAGAAGGCATAAAATTAATGATCCGAGCTTATTCCAACCAGAAGAAATTCATCATAAGAAACCAATTACGTAAAAATGGTCAGATAAAAACCATTGCAAATATTGATTATTTGAAAATATTAACAAAGTTGATAATTCCCATCTCCAGCTATACTGAATGGCAAGGTTAAACAAAGTGACAAGAAATTTTTTTCTCTATATTTACAAAGCCTATACTAGTGTCCCTTAATCATGGCTGACTTTGATGATTTGCTCAGGACTAATAGAATTTGTTGAATGTGATACTTATTTACTTCCAAGCCATATCAGAATGGGAAAATAAACTTCTACCTGGTTCTCTTGAGATTCCTGACCTGGAGGGAGACAGCAGCCAGCTTTGTGAGGAAGTCATCTTGGATGTCCAGCCCAGAAGCACATGACCAAACCCTATTGGCAGCTGAATACAGCTGCATTGAAGATTTCAGTGTTTCAGCTGAGTTATTCTAAAGCTTCTGAGCCACAAATTAAGTTTGTGATTTTTCAGCATTAAGTTTAATTTTAGGTAACAATAGCAATATGAATATTGATAGAGAATTACATGAGAAAATTTAAATTTCTATAATCTCAGAAAAGAATAAGAGGACATCACTATACATATTACATATGTGAAAAGGAAATTAAGCAATATAGTAAATAAAATCATGCCCTATGTTTGGCAATTTACATGGACAAATTGCTAAAATGTGCATAAGACATTAAAAAAAATCTTAATAGCTGCAAATCTATATGACAAGTGGGATAATTCAAATCTATGTTCAAAAATCTTCCCATGAAAAAAACTCTAGTCTCAGATAGTTCAATGGTAAATTAAATCAAATACTTAGACAAAAATGATACTAATATTTTATAAATTTGAGGAAATGGGGTTAGAAATATCTCCCAAAGTCATTATAGGAAGAAAGTACAAACCAACTACTGAAAAAGCTTTGTGTGTGTGTGTGTGTGTGTGTGTGTGTGTGTGTGTGTGTGTGTGTGTGTGTGTGTGTGTGTGTATGTAAAGGCTGGTGCTAGAAATAGGTTATTTCTTTCAGAGCTGTTGGCATTGAGGACCAATAGCTCCCATATTATAACCAGTGCTCTTGGTTATCCACCAGAACTTGGTAGTAAGAGCCCGTACCTTCTTGATATGTCATGCACTTGAATCATAGAACATAGTGAAATTAAGCTACTGGCATCTGGAAGTTTCACGACTACTAGTTGGCTTTCATGGTGCTCAAAGATGCTAAATACACTGCTGGAGCAGAAAAATAGTCATCAGTCTTACCTAGCAATCAACGCTGTGAACTCTAGTAGTGACTGGCCTGAGGACACACAAACTGGCAGAACAGTGATACACCATGGAAGTAACCAATCACTTTCTGATTGGCTTTAAATTCTACTCCATAAGTTGAAACCCATACATGACACCATTATCAAGCCAAGAATCTATGGCTAAGCAGGTCATGGGCCATAGGGCAGAAACCCAACTATTACCCAGCTGAATAAACATAGTATTAAACTGACTCCTGATGATTTATTATACGTAGGTTAATGAATCTCTCAACCCCACCAGAGAAGTTTCTATTCTATTTGTAGTAGAGGGTGACTATCATAGGGACCTATAACTGTCCAAGGTGCAGAGAATAAATGGCTTTGGAATGCTCAGCCCTAAATACAACAGCTATATCTCAGCCACTCCTCAGAAAGCTTGGGGATCTTTGTGGAAGAGGGGGTGAAAAGCGTGTAAGAAGAGCCGAGCACAAAGCCAAACCAGATAGAATTACAGCATGGAGAGAGGAGGTGAGTACCCCTACCTAAGGAGCTCTCTGCAATTAACAGCTGCTCTGCCGGAAGACAGCATGTCAGCTTTCTCTAAGAGTGTAGCACTTGGTAAATCCCCCGCACTCCAGTAGACGGCCACACACCTAAGACGTTTTTAGCAGCACGAGCTGGTTGTGGTGGGATTCAATTTTTTATAAAAATGAACAAAGGTTGGCTAGGTGAGGAAGAAAGTGTGGGTCTGGGAAGAGCTGAGGGGGTTGTGGGGTGACTATGATTGAACAAAATTCCCACTTAACAAAAATGCTATCTTAAAAAGCCTGACCAACATTACATGACAAGAAAATAAAAACTCAGACTACCAGTTTCCTGTAAACACAGGTTAAAGTATCATTAATAAGATATTAGAAAACACCAGTTCTAGCCCAGCAAAAAAAGGGACCGAGTTTCCAGAGGCCTGAGGGTAACACCCCAAATACATGGATTCATTTTTCATTCCACCTTCATTGGCTGAGCAGCTGCAAAAACAAAGGCCAGATCTCTGGATACCTAGCAAACAAACGCAGTATTGCCTCAAGAATTGAGCTTCTTTGAGGTCCCCACAAGTGTATTTGGGGAGAAGCTCTGAGAACAAGTTGGGGAGCGGCTGTCTTTCTATGAGACTGGGGAGACTCCATGAAAGAACCTGGATGTCATGAAGGAAGCCATGGTTCAGGCAGAGGAAGCAGCTGCTGAAATAACCAGGAAGCTGGAAACACAGGAGAAGAAACGCTTGAAGAAGGAAAAGAAGCAACTGGCTGTGCTAGCCCTGGCATCTTCAGAAAACAGTAGTGTTCCCGGAGAGAGTGAGGAGATAAAGGAAAGAAGCTAAGAAGAAAATGCTAAACCCTTGAGAGCCTCCTCAGGAAAATGGAATGGAAGACCCATCTGTCTCTTCAACTAAAACTAAGAAGAAGAAAGTTTTTCTCAAGGAGGACTCAGTGATCCTGAAGAGATGGCTACTAGCAGTGTAAGTCTTAGGAGGAGGAAATCCTCACCTAAGGAGGAAATGGCCACCAAAACCAGATGAGGCAGCAAGCCCAGCCACCGCTAAGAAGAAAAGGAAATGTTCTTCTAAGGAAGAGCTGAAGCTGCTGTTAGCTTCACAGGGAACAGCACAAAGAAAAAGAAAAAGTCCCAGAAAGCATCCCAGGAGGTTTAAAATGCACATGTTTTATGAGAGGGCCATATCCTAAGGTGACAACACCTACCCATGATAAACCCCAATATAAGCATAAAATCATGAAAAATATTGGAAATCTAGATAGCTACAAGAAGATAATGCATCTTTATTTTTTCAAAAGTTTTTTAAATAAATATGTATTTATGTGATTTGCAAAATGTTAGCACATGATTTTAGCAAACCTTATTTTAAAACCCCTTAGGAACTTAACCTCTCAAAGATGAGATGACTGTCATATAAACTTGACAGCTTGATAGGACTTCAGATCAACCTAAGAGACACATCTTTGTGTGTCTGTGCAGGGATTTTCAGAATAATTTACTGGAGAGAGAAGACCTTTCCTCAAATGGAATGGCATCTTCCAGCCAGTGGCCCAGGTAGATAATGCAGCATTAAATGAATGTATCACATGAATGTAGGGTCATTTTTAACATTTAAATGCAAATCAAGTTCATTATATAAAAATCAACTGAATTACTATAAAGTAGCCATGAGCAACTAGAATAAAAGAAACTTAAAATATCACTAATCAAAAGATTAAACATCTAGTACTCTAATGAAAAGTTCCAATGCTGAGAACTATAAAAACATTGTCAAAAGAAATTAAAAGACTTAAAGAAATGGAAATATATATTATGTTTATGAATTGCAAGACCTAGTATTATTAAATATCCATTCTTCCCAAAGAATCTACAGGTTCAATGAAAACACAATAAAAATCTCAATGTTAAATAAAAAGATAGGCTGACTTTAAGATTTTTACAAGGAATGTAAAAGGATTTGAAATAATTAAAACAATCTTTTTGTGAGTGGAAGTGTTGTGTTCCTGTGTGTGTGTGTGTGTGTGTGTGTGTGTGTGTGTGTGTAGTATGTTTCTCTGTATCTCTGTCTCTTTGTGTCTCTCTGTGTGTGTCTCTGTCTCTCACTGTCTCTCTGTCTCTGTGTGTGTGTGGGCGCACCAAAGTCAACCTCAGGCATCCTTTTTCAGATATCCTTCTTTCTCAGGTAACATCCACCACCTTGTTTTATAAGACACAGTCTCACAGAATAGGTTCCTATCACCACACCATGACAGGCTTTAGAAAATTTGTTCCACTTTTCCTCATATCTTTGTGCCTATGCTACAGTTTAAACAGCATTCTCATGTTTTTCCTGGTTCTCTTTACTTTCACAAATGTTTTATGCTACCCCATGCCTGTACCTGTGGCTCTTCTTTTTTTTTTTTTTTTTTTTTATTTTTCTGATATGTTATATTTTAATAACATTTTTTTTATTATTATTATTTTTTATTATTTTATTCTTGTTACATCTCAATGTTTATCCCATCCCTTGTATCCTCCCATCCCTCCCCCCCCCCCCATTTTCCCATTATTCCCCTCCCCTATGACTGTTCCTGAGGGGGATTATGTCCCCCTATATATTCTCATAGGGTATCAAGTCTCTTCTTGGCTACTTGCTGTCCTTCCTCTGAGTGCCGCCAGGTCTCCCCCTCCAGGGGACATGGTCAAATGTGAGGCACCAGAGTATGTGAGAAAGTCGTATCACACTCTCCACTCAACTGTGGAGAATATTCTGACCATTGGCCTGTGGCTCTTCTTAAAACCCGTATTCTGACTCAGTAGGTCAAGGGCAGGACCTGAGATTCTGGCAATTTGTCATTATTTTTCTGGAGTTTTTTTTCCTGTTTGTTTGTTTGTTTGTTTGTTTGTTTGTTTGTTTTGAGACAGGGTCTCACTGTGTAACCCCGAATGGCCTGGACCCACTATGTGATCCAGGCTGGCTCCATACTCACAAAGATCCTTTTACTATAGTTTCCTTTGCGTGCTGGCATTAAGGGCACTGCCACCACACTTGGATCTAAGATTTTGCATTAAGAAATTTTTATATGATGCCAAAGCTGTTGGTCAATGCTTTGAATAGAAGGCTCTTTGTAATGTAGTAACAGGGCAATGAATATTATTCTCTTTTACTTGTGGGTTTGAATAAGTTAGCATGGAATATGACATAGAAAAAAGTTGAAGAAAAAGAAGGAAAAAATTGTGAGTTACTTCCCCATCTTCTGTTCAGCCCTTGGTGCTTTCCGCTACTTGTAACAAATGGCTCTGTTTCTGAAGAGCTATACAAACCCACCCACAGTGACACCTTCTTCTAAAGATGTGTCAGAGGGGAGGAAAGGCAGGATTACTCATGTGGCCATGATTTTCTGTGTCCTGCATTGCATGAGGAATAACTGAGGCCTGAGGCGACCTCCCAATGAGTCTTTGTGAGCTCTAAGCTAATTCAACATAAAGCACCACCAACAATAAGCAAGACAGCACACTGTTAGAATGTAGGTGCGTTGTGAGTTTTCTTGGTGCTTATCGATTAGAATCAGAAAGCCTTCCGTTGGTCCTTCTTGGATGAACTCAGAGGAATCTGGCATTCTGAAAGGGCTCCCAGCTCAGCAAATCATGCTCTTCCCTCTCACATCTTCCAGGTTATCTTCTCTCAGTGATGTTATTGTTTTAATTCAATAAACAGTTGTTCAGCATTCATTAGCCAGGCTTTGTGTAGTCATTGTTGAATACCAAGAATAAGATGCTCATTTCTTATGCGGGAAGAGACAGACATGCAAAGAAAGAAAACTATGAGCTAAAGGAAAATGATATTTGTTGTGTAGTCATTACATGCCAAAAACTGCACAGTCCTTTTCTAAAAGCCTTCATATAGGAAGGCACAGAGTTCTTGATGCTGCCAGAGAGAAGAGTATTGCCCCTGAGCCATTTCATATGAACTTGGCCTTGAGAAATGAGTGGAGTTTATGGACACAAAAAAGCACAGCTCTTCCATGAATTCTGGACAGGAGGAACACAGATTGTGCCATGGTGTCAGATGGTATGATATGTCTGTCTTTGAGTGGCTGTGGGTGAAAAGAGTCTGAGCTGCATTGGGGACAGAGGCTTTCCTTCCCAGCTGCAGACTTTACAGTTGCTGCAGTGTCTTTGTATGCATCCTCTGACTTGATCTGAGCAGTCTGCCATTCCCTTCCCAGCCAGAGCTCTAATTATCTGTCAGCTAAAATGAGAAAGGCTTTGGACACACCTGAGGAAAGGCTAGAAGGGATGTTAATCAAAGCCATTCTGAGAAAGTGATTAAAATTCCCAATGTGTTCTACAAGCCTTCTGCTTCTCCTGAATTTTCAATGCAATTATTATCTCGTTCTCTGGGAGCAGTCAGCTCTCCAGAGAGGCATCCTGAGCAGCCCTGACATTTCAGAATCAGAGCCTGAGCTCACAGCTGGCTGAGGGGCCTGACAGCTCCTTCTGAATCTCCAGCAGCGACCTGGATGCTGCCCTGTGGTGGCCTCTGTTTTGGACCTGGGTTCCCTGCTGGAACTCTCAGCACTGCTGTGTGGCACACACCCACACTGGCTCTAAGTCCCCTGGCTACAGAAATGAGAACCAAGGAGTGTAGACGGCTCAGGAACAGATGTTCAAACATAATGCTTTCCAAACTTCTGTGTGCATTTTATGCCCCTCCAGAGGCTTGTTAAGAATGCAGGTGGCTGCTTCTCAGTGTAAATAATCAGATTCAGGGACTCTAACACCAGCTCTGAGACTCTCTCTCTCTCTCTCTCTCTGTCTCTGTCTCTGTCTCTCTCTCTCTCTCTCTCTCTCTCTCTCTCTCTCTCTCTCTCTGTCTCTCTCTCTTTGTCTCTCTCTGTCTCTCTCTGTGTCTCTCTGTCTCTGTCTCTCTCTGTCTCTCTCTCTGTCTCTCTGTCTGTCTCTGTCTCTCTGTCTCTCTCTGTCTCTCTGTCTCTCTGTCTCTGTCTCCTCCCTCTGTCTCTCTGTCTCTCTGTCTCTCTCTCTCTGTCTCTCTCTCTGTCTCTCTGTCTCTCTCTCTGTCTCTGTCTCTCTCTCTCTGTCTCTCTCTCTGTCTCTCTCTGTGTCTCTGTCTCTGTCTGTCTCTCTCTCTGCTCTCTCTCTCTCTCTCTCTCTCTCTCTCTCTCTCTCTCTCTCTCTCTCTCTCTCATTCTATAGCATAGACTTGCCTGAAATGCATCCTGTATCTCAGGCTACCTCAGCACTCAAGACAATCTTCCTGTCTTATGTGGTATTATAGATGTAAGCCTCCATGTCTGAGTGAAAATCCACTATTTTTTTAATCAATATTTTAAGAATAGAAACAAAGAATTTGGGTTTTGAAATCTCTGTGATTAGGGTGTCCTCTCACAGAGACCTGAGCTCATCAGGAGGAGTTGACGGGCACAGACAAAGCTCCAGAAAGCACCCCAATATTTACCAGTGGTGTTTGTTGTTACTCTTCCAGCTGTATGTGGGGTGACACACCCACAAAGGCTCTACTCTTCTCTGAGACACTGAGGACCTCTGCCCCACCCCCTTGCCAACTCTGGGAACAATGCAGCCCAAAGCAGGCTATTTCCTGCACGCTCTCTGGATCACTACCCTGCCGGCAACAGTCTCTTTCACTCTCTCTCTCTATCTCATGCCTGAGCAAAGAAATCTTTGAAAACCACTTTCAGCTTGGCTGATGATGTAGTTCTTCAAAAAGTGTCACCAGGATGAAAAACAGCTCGAAAATGGTGAGTCCTTCTTATTTCACCAGCACAGCCGGTGGGAAGTTCCTGCCAAGCAAAATCAAACTTCTTGGGAATGTTTTGAAAAGCTGATAGAAACAAGGGTCCCTGTCACACACTGTCACACTCCACCCCAGCTTGTGGGAAAGCTCTTTTGGAATGGGATCCAGCCAGAGCTTCAGAGACTCGCTGAATTGATGCCTCCCACTGCACTGCCATCCCCACTACAGGCTGAAAGCTACATCCTCTTGTTTCTAAGGCAGAAAGGGAAAGGTTAGAGAAACATCCAGGATTTCCCTAAAGTGACTGTAGCAGCTTGAAGGTGCTGTCTAAAAAGATGGCTCCCAATGCATCCCCTGTCCATCCTGCCAGAAGCCTGGGCTGAGCACTGTTTAATTCTCTTCCTGCCCCCACCCCCACCCCCATGCATTCCCTGGCGCCTATGCAGTGGTCCAGGTGCCCTCTGTCTGTGGGAAGCTGAGCCATCTGCCAGGCATATCTCTCTTGCTCCCTAGGCTTCCCTTTCACCTACACATCTTGATTAGCAGATGACAGTTCTGCTCTGATGCTTGTTTTACCTTTGACAGACTTTCAGCTTTAAAAAAACAAAGGGACAGGGATGCTTTCTTCTCCAATTTGGCTTTCCTTAGTTCCCGTTTCCAATCTGCCAGAGAAAGAAGCTGGTAGGTAGTCAGTCAGAAAGGAAAGAAATAATAGGTAGTTCAGGTCAGGTCTCCCTTGCCCTCTATTATATAGAAAATTATTTGCTTATTTCTCCAAGTATCACCAGGCTGACGCTAAGTGGAAGACTAAAATAGGCAGGAGATTTATCCTGTATCTCAAAGCAAATACAAGTTGGAAGGGAGGTTGTTTTCTTGGAAACAACAAAGCAAAATAAACCACATGGCCATCTTTAATGCCCCAGTCTTCCCCTGTATCAACCCCTTATCCCTGGTCTGAGTCTTCCTGGAATTTAGATAAGGTCTCAGGAGATAAAAAAATAAGATGCAGAATTCAGAGATGAGAGCAGCAGTGGGGACTAGGAGTGGGAAGGCACACATCCATCCACAGATCACTCAGCCAAGTAAACCACTTAGAAACTCAATACTAGGACCCCATTTGCTCGATGAGTCAGTCACACGCAAAAAGGAAAGTGTAATGCAGAAAGAGCCAGAAATGTGAAGCATCCTCACTCCCTACTCATTTCTCTCACATTCTATATTCAACCCATCATTAACCTCATAGAGTCTGAGGATCTGACATACCCACCTGCTTCTCTCAATCCCATGGCTTGGCACTCCTCCTACCACTCACTTTTGCCTAAGTGAGTATAGTAATAGACCTGTAATTGGGCCTTCTGCCCCTTCCAGTCTACTCCGCACAAAGTACCCTGAGAGGTCATTCAGAAGTACAGAGTTCATGTTATTTCTCTGATAAATGCCTTTCAAAATATGCATCTCTCCTCTTATGTTGGCCCCGTTCAAAGCCCAAGGCTGTACCCATCTACAACTCTTATGACTTCTTGCCTCAAACAATGGGCTCTAGACAACTACATGTCTCTTTTTTTAAAAAATAGACTTTTTGTTTATGAGCCACTGTGCGTGTTTTCTCTGCTTGAAACAATCATCTGACATCTCCAGTCACCCTTGATTCCTACCTGAACTCTAAATCTCAACTAAAATTTTACTTCCTCTAAACTATCTTTTCTAACCCTTAAAACAGTGAATCCTAGATTCTCCTCTTTGAACCCCCAGAAATTTATACACCCTACTTCTGGTTTGTATGGTCCAAGAGTGCAGGGCAACTAGGAGAGTTATCTTACCCTGGCTTTGGGCCAGAGAATGAAGAGGACTCATAGGAGTTTTTTTGGTTGCTTGTTTTTGCTTAAGCAATAAGAGATTTATTTTCTCACACTTCAGCAGATCAAGGTAGAAGCAGGTTTTATTTCTCCTAAATCTTTGTCTTTGGCCACTTTCTCACCATGCTTTCATGTACTCTTTCCTCTGCATGTGAGAATCCCTGATATCTCTCAGTATATTTAAATTTTATATTCTCAAAAAATTTAGTTGACACAATAATTATGCATATTTTGACATGTGGTACAAAATAATTCAGCACAGGTTACAGAATGTAGCAGTCAAATCGTGGTAAATAAAATATATCCTATCACCTCAAATAGTTAGAAATATTCAAAAGTCTCCCTTCTAGATGTTGAATGTTCTAGATTGTTGTTATTAATAGTTTCCCATGTTGAGCTCTATGTACAGAACTAGAAGGCAATCTTCCCATCTAATTTTACTGTTTTTATGACACGGCCTCTCTGTGTATCCTTGCCTGTCCTGGAACTCACTATGTAGACTAAGCCAGCCTCAGACTCGTGGAGATCCACATGAATTTGTCTTCCAAATGCTAAGGTTAAAGGTATATGCCACTATATCTTGCATATATATGCATATATATGTATATGTATAGATATATATGCATATTCTATGATAATCAACTATTTTACTCCCATATGTGAGAACCTATGGTATTTCTCTTTCTCTACCTTGCTCAAAAAGGATTTATTAACATATAATGCCTGTGTCTTTCTTCTTTTCCTACTTAATTCTTAAACCACAAGTGTACTGTACTTTTGTCTACTAACCATGAAATTGTTCTTTTTAGTTCATGATATTAAGGTGAAACTAATATCTAGTCCTTTCCTTCCGTTAATCCCTAAACTCTACTTGTGTTCTCTCTCATTGCATTTTGGTGGAAAGGCAATATATTCCTTGAGCTAGACTTACTCCAATTCAGTCTCCTGAAAGTGATACATAATATCTCAAAACTAGCATTCTTGTCTACAGCACTTGCTTGGCTGCCAGTCAAGTGCTCTCTTCTGATAAATCTCCCGTTGTCTTAAACTAATCATGACTCAACAATTCACAGATTTACAGTACGTCTTCCAGGAATACTGTGAAGTCCCATTAGGACTAAGTCATTTTGAAGCCCTGTCATAGCTCCACTATGGAAAATCAAGTTCACCTTTAACAGGAAACTTTGTTGTTAAATATTGAATGAATGACTTAGGTCTGTTTACTTCTGGTTAGCGCTGGATCCTACCACAACTGTCCTAAATGTAAGAACAACCAAGGCAATAACTAAAATTTTGAAAAACTTATAAGCTGAAAAAGTTCTAAGGCAAGGGAAGAGACTTACCCAGATCAACAGCACTAGGCAACAGCAAGCTGAGAGAGTCGGTTATTTCTGTTAGTGTTGCACATCTATTACTGGAGTGGAAGGGTTGCTATCAAGAGAGCTCACTGAAAGGTCCCACGTCTCCACATATTCCAGTAGAACAAATAGGACAGGCCAGACTTACTTCACCAGTGCCTTGATAACTACTGGGCAATGGAAGGAACTCTGGGCTTAGAAGTCAAAAGACTTAAATTCTCTTTTCAAGAGAAGCTATAAATTATTGTTTCATTGGCTAAACACTTAATGTTTCTCAGCCTCACTTTTATTGCTTGTTTATAAATGCTCCCCTGTTTGGTACAACTACTGATACCCATGCTGCAGTGATCAAAGCCCTGAAAAGGACGACACTTCAGACCTATTAGGTAACTTTTGTTTTTGTTTTGTTTTGTTTTGGATTTTCTTGGCCTTTGGCTTCTCATCCCACATGCCACTCTCACCCTGCAGAGATGAACTGAGCATCAGATGGAGTTTTGTTCTATGCACATCACAAATCCATGTGGTTTCTTATGAAGAAGAGGCACTACAGAAAAAAACTAAATCCTCCTGAGTAAGTAATCGTGACTCTAGATTCTTTATTTACTATTCTGATAAGGAAACCACTTTAGATGGCACTACTCTCTCCTATTTAATCTGTTAATATATTGCAGAAGTAAAAGTAACAACACAATGTCGGGCGTGGTGGTGCATGCCTTTAATCCCAGCACTTGGGAGGCAGAGGCAGGCAGATTGCTGTGAGTTCAAGGCCAGCTTGGTCTACAAAGTGAGTCTAGGACAGCCAAGGCTACATAGAGAAACCCTGTCTCAAAAAAACAAAAAAAAAAGTAACAACACAAAACAAGTTTCACTAAAAGGATACAATACTTAGAAATTTGCTCTAGATTCTTTAAACATAGAGTCAAGAGCTAATTATTTATCTTTATTTACAAAAATCCACTGAACATCCACTATATGCTAGTATTTTAATAAATGTTGGTGTAAGTGGAAAAACTATTAGGACTTAATTATGTAGTAGGGACAATCCATGTCAACTTCATGTCTTTAAACATAAATCACAACTGAAATACAATGGCAGCCATAAGTACAAGGAAGAGCAAACAGCACAACTTTTATACAGCGACAGCACAAGATTGATATTTGTATTTTTATTACTAAGTGATAAGACCTATTCTTGCTGTGTGCACTTGCTTTGTTAGGACACAAAGGGGCATAGACTTCCAGAGACTGACTTCCCAAGACGCTCTTGGACATCAGCACTGATCACTCCATTCCCTATGAAAGTAGAGTGAATCATTGTATCCCACAACTACTCTCAGGCACTGCCCTGTGGCAGGGACAATAGACTCATTCAGGGAAAAATGGCACTAGGCAACAGCAAGCTGAGTGAGTAGGTTGTTGCTGTTAGTGCCCATGGAAGAAAGTGCACATCTTTGTTTCAGCACCAAGGACAGAGGCACCACAGCCGCATGTCTGTGGTTTGGGACTCAATCCAAGGCTGCACCTGATTACTGGAAGTCTTGATGTTATGCAGCCTTACTGACCTGAATGCTGAGATGGCAAAGCTATGTGCTTAGTGGTCCATGGCAATGTTAGCACTGACATTCTCATTCAACTATACCCATCTGCCTGGCCCTTTATGTACCGTTTAAAACCCATCTGTCCACATCAAAAATTGCCTTTCCATGCCGTGGTTTATTATTTTCTGTTCTATTTACAAATCACATTTTCGAGGGTTAATCCACATAAATCCTATCAACACTGTAGAACTCAATTCATCCTGGAGGCCAAGGAAAAGATTAGATACCTGGATTGTAGCTTGAACAGAACTGACTAGGTGATGGGTAATCAGGTCAACAGAACAAGATGATGGAGGACGCAGGCTTAGTAAGTACCCTTTCATGAGGAAGTTATGGCAGATTTTGAGCTATATGAAGACTGGAAATCAGTCTTCTTAATATTCTATTTCAAGTATTTGAGATTTAGTAGTCCTCCTTTAAGTGCCCGTTAAATAAATTGCCATTGTATCTATCTCTGAGATCTATAGAATTTGATTAACTTATGATTCAGTAGGTAAAACAGACTCATGAGTCTCCAAGATTGGAGGTATATACATCCAGAGTGGGGATATGAGGCAAGTGAGAATTAAAATAATGGGGAAATACTGGATAAAATCAGGCAAATTCCTGTAAGGAGCAGAGTAAGCTCTGAGTGAGTGAAGCCTTGAGTGAATGTGTATTATTGATACGGATACCGCAATGTCAAAGATGCAAGGCCTTGGACGCATTGGACAGTTTAAAGCCATTTCTCCCCGTGGGCTAGTCTCAAGAGGGGTTGCAAAGCTTTCCTTGGGGGTTTGAGGGCAACTGGAGCTTTCTCCTCCTCCCTTGGATGTTTATAGCCCAAAGTTGCTCACCTACAGAGGCTTCCTACTAAGACTAGCTACCCCTCCTTCTGTGCTGCACATAATAAACATGCTCAACTTCTGGGGCAGCCCACCCCACCTGACTCCATATTTTCTGTTTGTGTGTCTATGTGCCTTCTTTCTCTTGCCATCCCTAGTCACGGTTTCAGTACCCAAGCCATGTGGGTCATGGTAAATCTCCATCCTTGTGACCTGGTAAAAGTTAGTTCATAGTCTCTAATATATTTAAAATGGTGGCTTACAGAAGGCAAATCATTCCCCATTTGCTATATTCCAAAAAATAATTCATTTGCCTCCTGGCCCCCAGACCAATAAAGCCAGTAAGTTTTCTTTGGCTGTCAACCTATTCCTGCCCTGCCCTGGGTTAACTTGAATTTATCAGCTATAGTCAAGTATCAGGCTTAGCTACGTAATGCTGCCTCAGAACCTGCTTCCTAGTGTCATCTAGAAGGCAAGATACTTGCATTCTGCCTCAGGCTCTCCCAGTTCTTGTAGTTCGCTTTTACAATGCAGACACCACTGTGTCTGTCCTGCCAGTCTGTCTTCCCCCATTTCCTAGGGGCTGTAGGAACTAGAAATACCAGGTCAGCCATTTTCTGTTTATGTCTCATGACATAACCTTCCCCCATGATTCCTTCTACCTAGGAAAGACTCCTCTAATTTCCAAAGCTTCTCTTGTAGAAATGTATCCAAAGCCCATTTGAATAAAGCCTTGAGGTTCCCTGGCTCTCCCTACCACAGTTTTTGGCATCCTGCTTCTTTCTTCTCCCTGAGTGAGTACAGTGGTTTTCAACCATAACAGTTTATTAGAAGTAGGTGAGGGGATTGTAGAAGCATCAGTGCCTGGACTCAACCCCAAACACTTACTTATACATTTCTGATGGTGGTCAGTCTGTTATTGAAGTTTCCTGGATATTTTTCATGTAAATCCATGACTAAGGTTTTTAACTGTCCTTGATTCTCTTTTGATTTTATATCACTTACATGGAGTCATGCAGAGGTCATAGTTGTAGGAATTAAGAAGTTGGTTCTCTTCTTCTACTATGTTGATCACAGGAAGAAGAACTCAGTTCATCAGGCTTGATGGCAAACACTTTTACCTACTAAGCCATCTTGTTAGCACTTGCCCCCAATTTTCCTACAGATTTGCTTCTCCTGTAGTGTTTGACGTCAATTAATACATTCCCTTGAACCAGAGAGTGTCCATAATATTATGATTCAATGTCTAACCCAAGAGTCAGTCCTTAATGAGCAATTGTTGGATTGAATTGGTCAGCACTACAAGAGAAAACATTTGGGCACTGTTCATTGACTGCAACTAATCACAGAGACAGACAGGAGCCATGTGTTTCCATCCTTTCACCCTCATGGAAAACATGAGACTTCTAGGCTGGTCTGCCTGTGTCTCAGATTACTTATACATATTCTTGATTATCTCTAAAAGGGGAGGAAGCTAATGTGATGTAATGGGCACCTGATATGAAATGGAACGTGTCTCATCTTGGACAGAATCACTTTATCTTTAAAGGATATTCCCATAACCCCACACCTTCACCCCTTTGGCTTGCCTCCCCTTCCTGCTCCTGGGGAAATACAATCTCATAGAAACACATACTGACTTCAAATAGGCATCAGATCATGGGGGTGGGCAGTAATTTTTTTCTTCTGTTTGTTTCATTGGTTGTTTTTGTTTTGTTTTTATTTGTTTTTGTTTTTGCAAAAAAATGAGAGCACTTACCTACATTTCCCAGGCATTTAACAATTCTAGAATTCAAGATTTTTTTTATTGCATATGAAAATAACAACCTCCAAGTTTGAGTGTAGAAGGGGACAGTTCTTTAAGAAAAATGAAGTCCTTCACCATTTTCCTAGCCTCTAACTGTTTTGTGTGCTTATGGGTGTACACACACAAACACACCAGTGCTTTAGCATCTTCCCTGCTTGTGATGTGAGGGTGTGAAAGAAGATAGGACTTCAGCAGAGTTATTCTGGTGTTGCCCACAGGGCATGTGAACTTGAAAACAAAATAGGTGGGGTGAAAACCCGACCCACATCCTGCCTCTGCCCTGAAATCTACACAAGCAGACAGAGATTCTCAATCTCCCACCAATTACATAACCCATCAGAGAGTTTGGGCACCAACAGCTAGTGCCTTTTTATTATCTGAAAGCTAGATCTACCTTATAAACAGAAATGTAAAATTGTATTGATATGTCAATTCAAGACTAAAGAGGCCACAAACACTTATAGCAACCAAAAGGTTTAACATAGTTCTTTTGTGGTTTTATTTTCCAACCATACATAAACTTTATTTTTCCATGCATTTTTGTCATATTATTTATGCTGGTCAAGTTTAAACTTTATTGCAAATTATCTTAATCTTCCTTAGAATTTTATCAGCTCCAGAATGGTAAGAGCTATTCTTTTTTCTGCATGTATACCTCTTTACCACAACATAGAGTAAAGGAACATCGGACTGCTAATTTCCGAGGGGTGCCATAACAAAGCACTAAAACTAGATAACTTTAAAGAACGGAGATACATTGCCCTATGGTTCTGAGGGCTGGGAGTCTGAACCACAGCACTGATGTGATGATTCATCACACCATCTTTTTCCTATGTGTGTCCCTGTCTGTGTCCATACCCATAACTCTGAGAACAACAGACTCACAACAGTTTACCTCTGTAACGTAAAGATCACATTTTCAGATAAGATCACAGATACTGAAGTAGCATAATCCATAACATATACAGACCCTTCATTTAATTTATAGTTGAATAATGATTAAAATATTTTAATTGGTCAACTGAATAACGACCCAAAGTTCTTTTTTTCTATACACCAGTAAAAGATCCAGTGGTAAGCTGTCTCGACCACCTTCTCACTCTCCTAAGGTGTGAGACCTGTGGCCACCCAACTATGTTCTCCACCACCGCCCCTACACAGATCCCAAGCCAGGGAATTTGCTGAGAATATCCTTTCTCAACTCAACTTTGTTGGTCAAAAAGTGTCTTATATTGAATACAAATTTCCCAAATTATCATCTAAAAAGTCAGGCAGAACTTGTCTTGGGTTATACAGAGGCCCTTCGGATATTACAAAGATGTGAAGGCAGTCACGTGTCTAATGTTCTCTTTCCCATACCCAGCAGCTTAGATCAGCACAAAGGACCTGAGTGAGAGCCTGTGCAGAAGCCTGCATAAGAGCCACATCCTGTCTTTGAATGTGACTGGGGCCTGAACAGTTACACTCCGATCCTGCTTAACAAAGTATATTTAGCAAGGGCGTGTCATGTACAACTCATGCACTCAGCACTTAGATCTCAGTAGAGGTTTCTTAGATGATTCCAGTAGCCTATTTAATGCCCATAGAAAGTCTGGGAAATGCTTTTACTGATAAGAAAAATAAAATATAATCTTAAAACATGGACTTAGCCATGGGCTTGCTGGTTGTAGAGCTCAAGCTAAGTCCATGTGTTAGGATTTCATTCCAAGTTGCTTCCTATTATTATTGTGATAGTTTATCAAGATCATAACTTAGAACCTTCACTCAGATGACTAGTTCATCATCTCACAAGCCAAGCATGTAGCCCTGTCACACCTTTTACTTTGTCCATGGTACACTAATAAAATGTTAAATCAAGATCCAGGTCCAATTGAAAATTTATCTTTCAGACAAATCTTGTACATTCCTAATTTGATGACTCTTAGCATCTGGGAACTTAATGCTATAGGGCTACTTTGATTTCTAGTCTGTCCACCTCTGCTAGGCATGAATTCCATTTTCATTTTTAGCTCTATGAGTTGGCATCGTGTATACCTGTAAGCTCTTCAAGTGTAGATATATAAATTATATATAATTGTAATCCAGTTTTTAAAAATACAATCTTTACAGCAGCCCTATGAAATAGGTGCTGTTACTATACTTACTAAAATTATGAGAAAATTGAGAGTTGAATGGTGCCACTCTAGTTGGTGGCCTGAGCCTGGGAGAGTGAAGCCTAAAAATGGGGCAGACTAAAGTCTCACGCAGTAGCCAACTTTATTCAGAGCCTCCTACAACTTATGCTCTCAGCGTTAAGAAGAGTCAAATAAGGTGTACAGTCACAAGGACAAGGTTCATGTGGCAAAAACATGTTTTTCCATAGAGGCATATAAATTAATAACAATAGCCAGATGTAATGAATAATCTTAAGTATGCTCACTCCCAGCTACTAGGCCAAGGGAGGGGCACAAACATACATCCCAAGAACTACCCGTGTTATGGAGGAACAGAGATTACAAGTCTTGTCTTGTTTCCTGGGAGCTTTCTCACAAGGTCTCAGAAATGTGCTCACACAGCTTAATTCACAGATGTGTTCCAACACTTGGAGAGTCGAACAAATGGACATTTCTTAGATTACAGTATATCAGAATAACATTTACCATTTCTAAAAAGAAGGAGATATATTTATGTACTAACACAGAAAGATGCACAAAGGTATTGTAGTGGTAAAAGAGCAGACTGGATAATAACAAAAGAGCAATTGACAGTGTGTGACCATTGACTTGTTGTTTGAAACTATTCTTGTAGATACATGAACAAATGTCTACTCACCCTAGGTAGAGAGCCAATGACAGAGCAAAGTAAGGATACATATGCCAGTAAGTATTACTGGGATGTTTCTAAGACTTTGTGGAAGGGGTTGCATATAGGCGCAGAAATGACTCAAAGACAGCTGCCTCACCTAGATTAGGTGACACAACATGAATGCTGAAGACCTGGAACACATCGCACAGCCTTCAGGATGTTCAAGGAGGTGGAAAGCATCCTTTCCATGTATCCCAGTTGGTCTGAGCCTCTTCCGGACAGATCAGCTGCTTTCTGCTTCTCCCGGGCAGCTTGGTTGGTCTGCAGGTATCTCAGGGCAGTCCCAACTCTTATATACACGCTGTGTGGAAGGGGCCTAACGAACTGAGGTACTTTAAGTGACTTCCTGAAGCTCTTGTACTGTTTACTTCTTGAGCTTAATGCAGAGTAGAATACTTCACCTCCCTTTTAACATCCTGTGTCTTAACAAGCTTTCTTTCAAGATAGAAGAGTTGAGTCTTGGAAGAAACACTCAAAACATGAGGGGATTTTAAAATATAACGTCCTTTTTAAAAACACAGGCAGAGCATTACCATAGTTGATCTTTGCTGTCAACTCGATTGGGTTTGGAATCACCTAAGAGGTGTGCTTCTGCATACATGTCTAGGAGTGTGTTTCCAGAGAAGTGCAAGTGAGGAGGGTAGACCCGCCCTGACTAGTAAAAAGTCCCATGGAGCTGAGGTCCCAGAACTGAATAAAATAGAGAAAATGTGGTTGCCAGCCTTTTGTATTCTGCCTCATTATGGACTAAAAGACTGAAAATGTTAGTTGTCTATTTAAAGATGTGTGTGTGCATGCTTTTGTGTGTGTGTGTGTGTGTGTATGTGTGAGAGAGAGAGAGAGAGAGAGAGAGAGAGAGAGAGAGAGAGAGAGAGAGAGAGAGAGAGAGAGAGAGAGACTTGGAATTTTATGCAGGAAACAGCTTTTCACATTAACTACATTTTTGTGATTTGATTTTTTTCTTTTAACTAGTGTTGTAATAACCACACACTAGTAAATATCATAGTGATGTCTAAAACCTGAATCCTTAATCAAAACGCTGAGTCAGTACATGCCACTCCATCACAGCATTAGCTGCTTTTTTTTTTTTCCTGAGTTCGTTTGCTTCTTTTTCCACAGAAGTCATGGATTAATGCCTTGGTGTGATGACTGTTCTAGGACAAGGAGGCTGTGGGAGAAGGTGACATGCCCGTCCGGAAGTTCAAAGGATGGGCATAACCAGGGCTCCAGAGCCTCTCTGACGACTATTAACTTCACAGTCCTCGCTCTCTTCCGTATCCAGGGAGAGATTTTTCAAGAGAAAGAAAATTAGTAAAAGCAGGTCAGGTTCCTTTGGGTCATTAGCCATAACAACCCAGCCTCAAGGAAAAGGATTCTCTCCTGGACTAAAAAAAAAGTATAAATGCCACTGAAAAATTCATAGGTCAAGATTTCCATCTGCATTGAGTCTCCCCCAGGCTCTCTGGGCAAATACAAATGTGTCTAGTTCCCCCAGTGAGGAGGGGCCTGCGCTCCACTGTAGATGCATCAGTGGTCTACCCAGGAGAACAGCTTTGCCATAATCCTCACCAAGGAAGTCAGAAGTCCCCAAGTTGGCTGAACCTTATTCTCTGCTCAAAGTATACTCCATGTGTAGGGCAGGATTCAGAGCCAAGTATAGCCTGCCGTAGTCTCTACCCACTTTTCATTAGCCACTGAGACAGCAGCTTTGAGCAACTGCAGGAACCACCATGTTGTTACTAGCCAGCCCAGGCCCATCTTTTCTCAATTTAAGACAGAATTATCACACACACCCATACACACTCACACGCACACACACACACACACACACATATACACATGTGCACATGCACGCAAGCATGCACACACATGGCAGGATAATACCAAACGAATGAGGCTATATTGGGGCTTATGCTCCCGCACAAGGTAACTAGTCAATAGAACAGGTCTCCTCTTCAGTCACTCCTGAAGAGTGACTCTGCAATAAAGTCAGGGGTAAGCTTTACACAAGAGGCTTGTTTAGGTAGCCTGACAGCTGTGAGGTCTGGTTCAGGACTTTGGTGTGTGTCCTTTTGATATTCAGTTCTGGTGCATGGACTGTTCACAGGCCTGTGCTTTGCTCATACATATTGGCTCCTCTTGCAACCAGGTCACACAAGATGGTAGAGTTAGTCACTGTCACCACTCTAGAAAGGTCCTATAGCAACCAGAGCTGGGCATTCAGTGCACATATAAATTGGAGAAAATTGCTTTTCATACTGTGAAGGGAGCAGATAGCATAAGCGTGCTAGTTTAGGGTGTTCATCCTGCAAAAACCAGCTTTTCACTAAAGACAGAAAATGTGGTTGGAAAACCCAGCCTTTCATATTCTGCCTCATTATGGACTAAAATACTGAAAATATTTCTGCCCAGACTCCTGCCTCTGAGACAGAGGCTGAGTCATAATTCCCATATCTCACAGCCTTGCTTCTGCAGTCTTCGGGTCCAGCTCAGACCTGGCTCTCCCTGGGTATTGGGTGCTCTTTCTCTTCACACCGTTTCCTCCCTGTCCCTGACTGGACCCAGAGTCGGTCCCCTATTGGGTCATCAGGCCTCAGGGACGCTTCCCCTGGAGACCAGATCCCACTCCCAAAAGAACAGAGAAGCCTTCATAAAAGTTGCTTAGGGGTCTTCAATAAGATGTAACCTCTACTTCCATTCTATTTCCAATGCAAGTCCTCAAAATTCACGTTGCTCTGTATGTATATGTTTCCTTTTGTGACATTTTCTGGTGTTGGCCCAGTCCAGGGGAGTATAAAAGACAGTGGTATTCTTTCCCCAAGACCCTGGATGGATGTCCTTTAATGGTGTAGAGAGGCACATGGATCCAAGATGAGTTTATTACAAAAAATAACAACAACAACAAAAGTCTGTTTCCTTATTTTTTCCCAGATGTTACAAGAGTGAAAGCCCAGGTATCCATAGTCTCCTCATGGCCCAGATTTCTGGCACCTGATGTTCTTTTTGTGAGCTAGGAGCAGGGCACTTAACGTGCTCTTCTGCGGCCCCTGACCAATTTTCCTAACTCTAGAAAATTGCACTTTTGGTCAGCTTTTATGTGGGCTCAGCTATGAGCCCTTTGCAAATTACTTGCAACAAATGTTCCTGTGCAGGCGTTTTGTCTCCACTCCACCACTTCTGTGGCCTTCTGCCTCTCTCTGAGTAATTCTTGAGTCCCACAGTCCTGCACTAACTATTCTCATATGATGTTCTCCTTGCACCCTAGACACCCCGGATGCTTTCCTCTATCCACTGGGATGGAACCTAGAGCACTAGCTATGGACATGCCCAACTACTAGATTAACCGGACAGATACTATGATCCCAGCGGGAAGTTGCTAGGAAACAGAGAGAATAGTCCACATCTCCTTCTCTTAGCCCCAAGTATCTGTTACATTTAATTTATAGACAACAGGAGACCCCTGAGGTAAAGAGTTGGATTTGTGTCTAGTCTTTGTTTGGTCATGAGAATGTTAACTTATCCTCTTCAAATATTTTTCTTGGGTGGTAGGATGGAATAATAGTGTCTTTTTCTAGGCATATTAAGATGTAAACAAGAATATGCATAAATATGTTATAGTACCTTGCCCATAGTAAATCTTTAAGGAAGTGGGGCTACTTTGGCAGGGGGGGGGGTCTCCTGAGTTTAGTCTCCCCCATTGACTATGACCCTTGGCTCTATTTACTCCAGGATACTCAATTTCCATTTCTGATTGACTCCCCAGGTCAGATTAGAAAGTGGAGATCAAAGAAAGTTTGAGAAGTAACAAGTAATGAGTAAGCAATAATACCAATAGCATTCACTTACTGAAGGCTGTAATCCATCCTCATGGCAACTCCATCACATAGAGTGTTGCTGATGGTGAGGTTCAGCCAATTGAATAAGTTGCTCCAAAAAACATGGCAAAACTATAATTTGAACACAGCTTTGAACACAGCCAGACTTGAAAGTCCATGTCTTTTGCTATTATTATTGTTGTTGTTGTTGTTGTTTTTATTGCTGCTACTGCTGCTGCTGCTGTTGTTATATCCTAATTCATCCTAAGAATATGAGATTAGGTCATTATAATGGGGCTTGGGAGGGGGTACTGAGTGAGCATGGGAGACAAAATGTAAGCAAGATGGGAAAGTATAGGAGACATTGGAAGAAGAAAGCCTAGAAGGAAGTAAGAGCTCCAGAGCCACAGAGAGACAGGAAGGGCTTACACAGGTACTTACCACCACAGGTGGGTTCACACTCACATTTAGCCTCCCCCGCCTGGCTGATAGCACTGTTTACCACAGCTGTTGGAATGTGGTGGCCCAGGGACCCTGGTCCTCTGACAGTACTGGGAAAATAAATGTACAGACAGAAAAACATGGGTGAGTCCCTTTGTGCTCTCTTATAAGCAAGTGGCAGAAAAATAAGAAGATAATTCTTGACTGGATGAGGAAGGCATGGAAAGGACAAACTCCAAGCAGGCTTCGTAAGATGGTGAGACGAAAGGGTCAGGTCTGAGGGCTTCCCACTTACTCTGCCTGTCTGTTAAGAAATATCCTACACCGTTTTGTACTGGCTGCTTTCCTTTTCACTTTCTGCTTGGAAGCACTTCTGACAGCCCAGAGGTCTGTCACGCTGAGGCCTAAAAATGAAGAAAATAGATACCCATGTAGTCAGCTTTCTAAAAGTCTAGACCAGTGGTTCTCAACCTTCCTGATGCTTTAACCCTTTGACGTAGTTCCTCATGGTGTGGTGAACCCAACCATAAAATTATTTTCAATGCTATTTCATAACTATAATTTTGCTGCTGTTATGAATCATAAGGCAAATATCTGATATATAGGATATCTGATATGCAACCCTTGTCAAAGCATCATTGGACTCCAAAAGGGGTCACAGCCCACAAGTTGAAAACTGCTGCTATAGACCAAAGACTTCATGGAGACCACACTATGGTAGAAATTTTGGTTCCTTTTAAAACTCAGCTATGTTATATTGGCACAGGAGACAACTTCCTGAACAGAACACCAACAGCCCAGGCCTTAATGTCAACAATTAATAAATGGGACCTCATGAGACTGAAAAGCTTCTGTAAGGCAGGAGATACTGTCAAGAGAACAAAGCGACAGCCTACAGACTGGGAAAAGATCTTCACCAACCCTACATCTGACAAAGGTCTAATATCCAATATATATAAAGAACTCAAGAAATTAAGCACCACCAAACCCAATAACCCAACTGAGAAATGGGGCTTGGAACTAAACAGAGAATTCTCAACAGAGGAATATCAAATGGCTGAGAAACATTTAAAGATATGTTTTTATTTTAATCCCAAGTGTGGGATAAGGGACCACCTTAGTTTACCCACAGCTGATAATTGCCTCATCTGGGGCATGGTCTATGCTGACTGGTAACAGCCTTGTGTGGCTCAGAGAGGGATGTGGTCTTTGCCTACTGAAGTTAGCAGAATTCTGAGGACTCTGAGATAGTATAAATATCAGAGCCCAGAGAGAGAAAGGGGACTTCGAGGAGACAGACAGAGGAAAAAGAAGGCTGCTTGTCTGTCCTTCTGCATTTGCTGGTTGCTGTTTCTGACCTGCTAGATATCCTGGTGACTGAGATTGATATTTTCCCAAAGAACCCAATGACCCTAACCAGCTGGAACTAATCTGAAGAGGTCTATGTTCCCTTTCCCTTCTAAATTTCTTTTTCTCTTACCTAGGGTTGAGGGGTTGGAAGGGAGGTAGAAGCTTAAGGAACCCCAAATAAAATAGAGCTTAAAAAATAATGCCTACACCACACCTTAATGGCTAATGGATCAATGGTAGGGACTTTTAAAGTGTGTAGTGGACCCATACACTAGGGGTTCCCATAGTAAAGTTTGTTATCATCACTAATGTCAAATCCAATCAGTGCCTCACCCTCTAGAATTCCTCCAGAGTCTTCTCCTAGAGGTGGCATCATGACTACTTCCTATCTCTTATTTCCTTGTTCTGGCTATGTACTATCATGGTATAATGGATGGTGATCAAGTTAGTGGATGTTCCTGTACTTTGGAGCAGTAAAGAAGATGGATGCAGAGAGCTGGGGATGTGGTTCAGTGGTGGAACATTTGCCTGGTGTCCATGATACCCTACGGGGAAGGATGGAAAGAGATGGAGAAGAGAGGAAGGGAGAAGGACAGGTATCCTGTCAAGACTATGTCAGGGAATAGACATGTGTCTTACATCATGGCACTCCAGGTAGCCTTGCAGAAAGTGAGGGCTTGGTTCTCATGATCTCAGCAAATGAATTTAGCCTTGTTTTCAGAACTGTCTCATGTCTTCTCCTCTTCCTCTTCTTCCTCCTCCTCCTTTAAAATTTGCTCTGAGTCAAAATTCAAGACAGTATGTTACTACCCTAGGTCACTGGTATGCACATTCCTGCTGTTTGCTTGCTTGATTGCTTTATGAAAATTGGTCAATTGTAGGGGAGATAAGTATGTCTTTGTTTTGATACCAAGTGTGGGATAGGGAAGAGAGCAGGATGTTTACCAATTAGATGTGAGAGAGCAGAATGTTTTTCCACTTAGAAGTCAAACCATTTCATGGGGGATCTTGGCTGTTGCCAGCTGAAAAACATCCTTGAGCAGACTGAAAGGATGTGTGTGTGTGTGTGTGTGTGTGTGTGTGTGTGTGTGTGTGTGTGTGTGTACCCAAAACAGGAGGCTGGGCTTTTTGTTGGCACTTGGTATTGTTTGGCTGGTCATCAAGACTTTGGGCTCCAGCTGAGGCTCTGGGTTCTGGTTACTCCAGCTTCCAGCAGCAACTTTGGTGGACTTGCTGGTCTGCTGAAATCCTGTTGACTACATCAAGAGAATCGTTCCTGGGGACTGATACCCAGGTTTCATTCTTGTTTTCTTTAATCTCTTTTTCCTCTTATTTAGGCTAGTCAGGTTATAAGGGAGGTACGCTCATTTAATAAGTTCATAATAAAGTCAAATTGTTAAGATAATTGAGCTTACAGTCAATGAATGGAAAAAAGATGAAGGTAGCAAACTGGGAATCTCTTTGTAGGCATGGTGCATTGATCACTGAAACGTGTCCTGCAGACCTTATTGTGCATACAGCCTGACACCAAAGGAAAATAGGCCCAGAGGTATAATGTCAAAGGCACTGCTCTTCATAGAAATAACAGTGAGGTGGCCCTGGAAGAGGATGGGAACCCAACTGTCTCCCTCCCCACCCTACCCATTATTTTTCTTCTCTTAACCTAATGTGGTCTCCTTTTCTTTATGCCTCTTATCCAATTTCCTAACCAGCTGCTTTGATGCTTCCTTCTAAATATGTTTCAAAGCTCATTAAGCAGCCAAGCATTCTCCCTACACACTGTGTGAGCACTCAGCTGACATTCTCCGTGCCTTCAGTACCCTCTGAAGTCCTCCATCCTCCTAGTTCTGGAGCCCAGAGAACAGGCATCTGCCTCCAGCTAATGCAGACTTGGCTCTGCAGACTCAGCCCCTGGGGCTGCCTGTGTGCAGCAGAAGAAAGGAGAAACCGCCTGCTAGATTCCCTTTAGCGTTTCTTAGCTAATTAATGAACACTGTGGGCAGACATGAGAAACGGGAAACTCAAAGGAAAATCATAATAGAAAAAAAAAAAAAAGAAATCACCTTGTTTTTACATTGTAGTTTATATATAGTCCTCTCTGCTCCTCGTGTTTCCTGTCTATTGTGTTTTTATTTCTTTACCAGTTTCCTACAGCTGCCATAACAGACTGTTACTACTGTTGCTTAAGGCAACAGAAATTTATTCTCTCATGATTCCAGAAGATGGAAGCTTAAAATCAAGCTACCACCTGGGCCATGTTTCCCCTGATGACTGGAAAAGAGCTTTGTGTACTTCTTATAGGTCTCTAGAGGCTTCCAGAAGCCAAGTGAATTCTTGGTCATATGTCTCCATCATTCTGTTCTCTGTCATCGCATGGTCCTTTCCACTGTACATAAACCCTTGTGTCATTTCCTGTTCTGGTCATAAGACCTTGAGTTTGGGACTCGCTGATTCAGTGTACTTACAGCTAATTTCCATCTTTAAGTGCTGTGCTTCTGCCCTTGATTTTGGGGCTCGCTGATGCAGTGTACTTACAGCTAATTTCCATCTTTAAGTACTGTGCTTCTACGTGAGGTCATAGTCTCATGTTGGGATGGGCATATATCTAAGGGAACACCATGGAGCCCAGCACAGTACTATTTTGAGAAGGCTCCTCTCCTATGTAGGCCCTTTTAGGCAAACCTGCCAATTTGGGTTCTTCTTCCTCATTTTTGCTGCAACTTATCTTTCCCAATCCTATTCAAATGTCCTTGCATAATATCTTTGTATCCATACACAGTGTATTTTGCATTTAATCTTTGTACCTTTTAAGTCGTTTTCTCCCCAAATTGGGTTTTAATGTAAACATTTGACTACAAGCCCTGATCTGGAGGACATTCCCTAGAAGCACCGGGACAAGGGCTGGAGAAATGAGGAAACTCTGAAAATGGACATTCTTACTATGTAGGGACAGGTTCGGTTTTACTGGGAGCATCTAGAAGACTATGTAGAACACATCTGGAGTTGTTCTGTATAAGCGGTTAGAAAGTTGAGATATTTATCCCTCATCTCCTACCTGTCATTAGCTGACTGGACTTCTCCCAAGATCACTAGCTCCACTCACCTCCAACTTGTGCTTTGACTAGGCTGAGCAGTGCCCTGCAGTCACAGAAACCTGTAAGGAAGGAAATCACAGACAACGCAGGTGAGTAGCCAGAGACTTGCTCAGGAAACAAGTGTCAAAGGAATAGGTCCGCAAGCACTGGTGGCCCGTGCTATGACCAGGACTACAAACTCTTTACAGAGCTTACCAGGTTCCTCTCAGCAGGTACTTAGTAGATAAGTGTTGAATCACATTGCTACAGTCATTTGAAGAAAGAAGTTAGCTCATTCATGCACTGTCATGCTCTGTACACTGGGATAGAACTTAGAGAGGCCAGCCTGGTGCAATTTGAACCTGGTATAAAATCATTGCCTTAACAAACACCCACTGTGCCGGTTAAATATTGTGCCAATTTCAAACAAGCTAAAGTTGTCTGGGGAGAGGGAACCTCAGTTGAGAAAATTGCGCCATCAGATTGGCCACAAGCAGGTTTGTGGGACATTATCCTGATTAATGATTGGTATGGGAGGGCCCAGCCCACTGTGGGCGGCACTACCTCTCCTTGGGAGGTTTGTATTGCATGAGAAAGCACACTGAGCAAGAAGTGGAAGCAAGCCACATAAGCAGTGTTCCTCTGTGGGTTCTGCCTCAGCTCTTGCCTCCAGGTTCCTGCCTTTCTTGAGTTCCCTCCTTGGCTTCCCTCAATGATGGACTATCATCTGAACATGGAAGTCAAACAAACCCTTTCCTCCCCCAGATTGATTTTGGTCAGTGTTTTTTATCACAGCAATAGAAAAGCAAGCTAGACCAGCCACTGATCCTGATCTTCACCCATTACAATCACCCAACAACCCCAACTCCTTCCTCCGAACTGACCAGATTCAACCCCCCCCCAAAAAAAAAATTCCAATTACTTACTATTCTCTGTACGGGATTTTCACCAATTAGGAAATTAATGTGGGAGAACCAGAGGCCCAGAGTTGAGTGAAGACCAAAGAAAACACTGATACTCCTGACACTGAGACCATTTCCGTCTGTCGTCTGGACTCCATTACCGTCCAGGCCACCCAGAAGTGCTCTTCTCAGTATATGGCCTGTGCCAGAAACACACACTCACTCACCTTGCTTCCACCTTCAAAGCAAACAATTCTCTCAAGGTCTCAAATAGGGTTTCTTTCTATTGTCATTTCAGGGTGAGCTGACACAAGGCAGACAATTGCGAAGCAGGTCCTTCACAGCAGCCAAGCTGTCTGCCAAGCAGCATTCCCCAAGGTCGGGCTTGTCAGAGATCAGCACAAAGTCTGGAGCTACAGTTCTTGCCTCTGTGTCAAAGCCCTGCTTCTTTCTGTGCATGCTGAGAAGGTCCCTGTCTCTCTGCCTCCCTAGGTCCCTTGATGTGAGCTTTTAATATTCATCCTCCTCTCCTTCTCTCCATGTGAATGAAAAGAGCAACGTGCAAGGCAAACAAGAGGAAAATAACAGATTGCTGCTGCTCGTGAAAGCTTTGGCTCAATAGAGTCTGATAAGAGCTGTGGACTGGCCCCCTCCCTGCTGAGGGTGGGGGAGCTGGGGGCACCCATAATTACAGCACCTTGAATGTGCTGTGAGCACAAGGCATTTTGCAGATGGGGATCCATTCTTCTCCCTGACGCCTTACTATCTACTGGAACCTGAGCCCAGGCTTATCTCTCTCATTTCCTGACATGTAATCTTAGCGAATTCTATTCAGATTCTGGGTTTCATTTGGTTTCCCTAGCCTAAAAATGGGAGGCAGGGCGGTAATTGCTTTCTAAATTAACTGGAAGGCTAAAGAAGCAAATAAAGATGAGAGCATTTTAGAAAGAATATTCTCTCTCTCTCTCTCTCTCTCTCTCTCTCTCTCTCTCTCTCTCTCTCTCTCTCTCTCTCTCTCTCTCTCTCTTTCTCACAGAGAGAGAGAGAGAGAGTATTTAAATCTGCTAATCAACATTTTTAAGGACATCTTAAGTTTATTTTATTTTTTTATTAATTTATTCATATTACATCAATTGTTAGCCCTTCCCTTGTTTCCTCCTATTCTTCCCTCCCTCCCACTTCCCCCCTTCTCCCCTCTCCCCTATGTCTGTGATTGAAGGAGACATTTTTAAACCTTAAAGCTAACTCTCTCCTTGGATCACAGGTCCTCCTGCAGCTACCTCCCTGTTTCGTTTCTCTCCTTTGAAGTCAAAGCTCATGAAAAGTCTATATTTGTTACAGGCATTTCTTCACCTCCCACGCCCCCTCCTCAGCGTCAGTTTCTACCAGTCACTCCTCTGTAACACCTCTCACGTGACCAATAATAACATTGTTGCTAATTCTAAGGAGTATAACTTTTAGCTGTCATCTAACTTGGCCTTTTCTTTCTCTGGCTGTGTTGTAGAGCACTGTCCTTTGAGCGTAATCATCTTCATCACCATCTTCACCAGAAGCATTTGTGACTACTCGGGAGATACAATTCAAAATAGGGCTTTTTTTTTGACATTGACATTCCTTGCAGAGGGAAGGGAGGGGTAGAGACATCAGACCCTCACGTGAGATCTCAGCCAGTGCCCTGTGCCCCTCCTGCTACCTGTGTGTGAGGGTGTAATAGCACGCATGAGAGGGTAACTGTAGAAGGTTCTATCTACTGTCTACACAACCACTAAGATGTCACCCATGCTTGGGGTGAGGCCTGACCTTCTGGCAAGGCAGCTGCTTCGGGGTCACCTCTAAGGAGCACTTCATGAGTGCCCTAGAAGCAATCCCAGTAAACTGGTCAGTTCACCAAGTTGGACTGTGGTGGAATGGTTGTTTTGGTCTGTCACCAGTGCCCTATCTGAAGGAAGTAGACTCTGCTCATGTCGCCCGAAGAAGAGCTCAGAAAACACACTGACGGTTCTTTGCTTTTGTATCCAATCCTCTCCCTTGACATCTAAATGCCGCTACCACCCCTCCAGATCTTTCTCTTACATTTCTGGTTAATCCTCCATAGGCAACTGCCTCCATTTCTTATTAATTTCAGTTTTCCAGGCCCTATGCTTATCATTGGTTTGTCTAGGATGTGCATATCCTATTTATTTCCCCAAACTTTCTCTTGTATCTGCCATCTATAACTCCACTCAAATTTATCATCAGAATCCGACCCATATGTCCAGCTTTTAAGGACTTTATAGTAACATCTTTCTGCAGTCCACCATCCCTACTTCTTTGCCTGAATGTCAACGTCAGGGGGGTTGGGCTTGCAGCCAGATTGGGGTGGGTTGCTCTCCTGAGCACCTTTTAGGTAGATAAGAGCATCATAGACAGCACCTGGGAGCAGGCCGCACAGTGCTCAGTCACTGATGGAGAACAGAGGAGGACTACAGGAGGCAGGAAGACCCAGGCAGGGACTGCCAAGCTCCCTCTTCCTCCATCAGGCTCGGCTCTCAGCTTTTAAGGGCCATTCCTTGGAGTCTGAGATCAGACAGGAAGAACATTTGCAGCAGAGGGAGAAAGATGAGGAAAACCTCAGTCATGGAACATGGAATGGCCCCTGGACAACAGAAGGAGAGATGTTAAGTTTAATGGAATATGGGGGAGCTGCTAGAGGAAAGGCCACTGCTTTCTGTGGGTTGTCATTCCCTCGACTCCCCCATTAGCTCCATGTTCAAAGTCCACCAAAAGCAGCCTGCTTTCAAAGGTTACTAAAACGTAAAACTTTTTTTTTTTTCCTTCCAAGTCTCTCTTTTGACTAAACATGGTGGCTTTTGTTTTACATTTAATGCAACTCAAAGTAAAAGGGGAAATGCAATTATTACTGTGAGTTTCCATTCCTCTTTATGGTGTGCAGTGTCAGCATTGAATGAAAATGTGAGTGCTGAGCGTCCAGAATTGTTAGCATTACAGTTTGTGTTTCCTACCTCATATTGACTTCTGAATATCATTCAGGGATGGTGGGATGGAGCAAACACAAATGCATCAATGCTGTTTTTATTCTATTGTTGCTAATGTGCACCTCTATCAGTATTGTACTAATGAGCACGGAAAATGAAAAAAGATGAGCTATGAGGTGTCCCATCTTTCCCCTTCTTTCTTTGTTGTTATTTTCAGTATAAGTGACTGGTGGGTATACAGAAGTAACATATAAGAGAGCACTCCTTGATTACTTTTTTTTTCCCTAGCACATTGTTTCCTTATTTCCGTGTGAACCTAGTTGTGGCTTCAGTGGAAATGACGGACCGCCTCTGGAGCTATAATTAGCATCCTTGATTACTCTGTTATACATGCAACGTGCTGATTCTTGTGTGTGCTGTGTCATCAATTTCCACACATTGTAGTCCCACCAGAGTTCTGTTTGCAGATGTTGCCAATTCTGCATGCAATCGGGACGTCCAGGATCAGCTCCTCAGAGTGCTGTGTCCTTCACTCTCCCCGGGCTCTGTTATTGGTTCTCATTCTCTGGCTCTTTATCTTCAGTATTCAGTATGAGCTTCTGTGTGTAAGCCTAGGGCTCCTTCTAACATCCCTCTCTCAGAAGCCAGGTCCCCATTTAGTGCTAAGTCCCTAATTTGGGCATTGTCCTCGGTGTCAAGGTGAGGTACCCTCAACTCTGTTCTACAGGACCCATCATCTGGAGACGCCTTCTCTTTCAGATGGCACTACCTCCTAGTCAGAGCCAAAAGACACAATCAGAAAGCTCTGTGTTCAACAAAAAATAGCACGCACACACACACACACACACACACACACACACACACACACACACACTCCATATAAAGTATATATACACACTATATCATACATATATAAACTTCATAGTACACTCCACATACCACACACACACACTTCACATACTTACCGTTACCATTGCTACACACATACCATAAACCACACACACACTCCGGACCACACACACACACACTACACAAACAAATATATACATAAAACACATACATTTTCCACCCAATTCACACACAGACCATACAGATCCACAACGTAAGCACTCTATATACCATACACACCAAATATACACAACCATACCCTACATGTAACCCCCCCTCCACATACATGTGCCATCATTTTATTGTCTTCCTGCTCTTGTCACTTTATTAAAACTGTGCCTTTAAAGATCAATCATATTGCAAAAACCAGAAACTGTTTCCATCTTATTTCCTTCAGGACAAGCTAGGACAATTCTTGATATTGGCTAGTCTTTCACTTTTCAGAATCCTTTCCTTGGGCTTCCTTTATGCTGAACTGCCCTTGCTCCCTCGTTCCTGTAAATACACAGTTTGGTGTATCTTTTCTTCTCTGCACGTGGCTGGAGAGTTTCCTCAGAACGCGACCATTCAGCATCAGCATTCTCCTTCTTAATTCACACCCCTCTTAGCCCTTGATTGACAGGCCAAAGTCTGCATCTCCCAGTCTGACACCTTCCCAGAGGAAGTCTGTTAACATCACCATTGAGCAGTTTTCCTTTCAGTTTCTATTTCCTGATCTCAGAAATAAGAAATTTGGACTGAACGAGCTCAGGTTATGCCCCCAATCTAAGCAACGTGTCTTCTCACAAACAGATTCTTCTTTCTAGTTGATCTAATCCCAATGAAGCCCCAATGTAAAAATGGCAATATTCACATCAGCTCGCTTTCATGGCCCCACCCACACCTTTATTAAGGGGGATAGAATTTATTTTATGCTATGATCTACAGCCTTTTATCTTGGATCCTTGGTAGGCATTTTTGCTCTCTTACCTCTTCAAAACAATGGATACCTAACAATGACAGGACATCTCAAGTCACAGTGCACACTGCACATCATGGTAGGCGACTTATGGGGATGTCACTTAGTTGATTCTTGTTGACTACGGCTTAAGCAATAAGTCTATGTTTATACATTTGTTCATTACCGCCTTCGTTTTTGAGCTCCAAAACAAATTAACTAATTTATTTAGTCCCAGAGTACAGAAGACTTAGTTCTTTCTTGATGAGTGCCAAACTTCAGGCTTGCTAGGTCCTTTTGGTAGCTACTCCTTCTTAGATCTAGAAACCCCCCTCTGTTGATTGTTTGTTTTTATTATTTTGATTTTTGGAGCAAAGTCTCACTAAATAGGCCAAGTTAGCTTTGAACTCTGGATCCTCTTGCATCAGCCTCCTAAGTCTTGGTATTACGAGCGTGTGCCACCAGGACTAGCCAGAAAGACGCTTGACTCCCACCACCACTCCTCAGAGCCTGATTCTGAACCTTCCTTAAGGGACACTACATTCTCCTCAGCCTGAACTCAATCCAGCCTCCTGTTGCTTCCCAGAAATCAAACAACAGCTAAAGTACAGCTCTCCTGGCCTATGGATTTGACAGATTGGCAACCCATTCTGATCATAAGACATGGGGGCATCTCAGCCTTTTATTTAATAACCACGAAACGTTTTCTATCTAGAAGGGAATAAAAGATAGCATTTTGCATTCAATTTTGAGATGGGGAGGGTATTTGTTTTCAAAATCAGCCAGACGGAGTTCAATTATGAGTCATCCGAGCTCATTCTTCCTGCACTTTTTCTTCATCCTCTGTTCATTCCGTCAGCCAGGCCTGCCGGGTGACCTTCTTCCTAACTGTCTTTTTTTTTTTTTTCTATTCTCAAGTAATCCTATCTGGACTGCCATCAAGGTCCCCTAATTCATCTCTGACTCATCTCTCTGCCTCTAGTCCTTTGCATGACCTCTCTGCAGATCTTTGTAACAAAGTCTCCCCCTGGGTTATCTCCTGGGTGTCCTACCTTACTCCAATGTCTTCAGTGGTTAAGTACGAAGAATTCGGGACCCAGCAGAGTTAGTAGGGACAGGAGAAAGGGGTAGGGATGTAATGAGGTCAAAATTAAACAAAGCAGCATCGAGTCCAACTGCTAGGTATGTAGATACAGAATACATCACTTCCTGAAGTCTTGGCTTTCTGTGGAATAGGAATAACGACGTAGAGCCCCAGGGTTGGAGAGATGATGAAGTATAACAATGCATACAAAGTGCGCGTGCAAGGGGCTGGGGAGATGGCTCAGAGGTTAAGAGCACTGTCTTGCTCTTCCAGAAGTCCTGAGTTCAATTCCCAGCAACCACATGGTGGCTCACAGTCATCTTTAGTGAGGTCCGCTGCCCTCTTTGGTGTGCAGGGGAACAGGCAGGTAAAAACACTGTGTGCATAATAAACAAATACATCTTTAAAATAAAAACCAAAGTGCGCATGCTTCGGTGCACTGTGATTCTAATGCAACTTTCTAGAGTTCAGTGCCAGCCCTCCTTATCAGCTGTCCTCTTCATGCTTTTGTCCTGACCCTAAATGGCAGCATGACACATATGAGGAGATGTTTGGGGTGGGCCCACCTCATCTCTGTCACCAGAACAGAGGCCTTCTGGAAGATGGAGTCTTCAAGTTTCTTCGAGAAATGCTTTGAATCACAAACTGGACATTCAACAAATATATAAGCAAACTTAAGGGTGCTCCTGTGGTATCGTTGCATGGGGACATGTGAATATATTTGGTACATTCTGCTTTAGGAATTGCCTTTCTAAGGTTGATGTTAGGATACTCCTACTTTTTGGGTACTTCTGGACTAGGCAGCTTTAGGAAGCAGAGGTGTAAATTAGGCCAAGAATGGAAAAATTAGCCTGGAATGAACCACTGACTCCTATATGCTCCACTGTCCTTGGTCTGATTTCTGGTCCTTTCTCTAAATTATAACCCTCCCAACTGAGTACCACCTTGTCCTCTTCCTTTCTCATAACATTCAGAAAACGCCATGCATTGTTTGGGAAGAAAATTCTCTGCCCTACAGGATCCATGGAGTGACAACGATCCCTTCCCTCCATGCCCTGTATGCCTGTCTGGCAGAGAATGTGTGCTTAGGGAAAAGATGTTCTTACACAGCAATGTCCTCAGACTTGGAGCATTCCATCCTGGGTCAGGGGAGGGGGTTGGGCAGTCTTGTTAGGACTCAGTAAGAAAACAAAACAAAACAAAACAATAAAAGGCTCAGCATATAAACAACACAAGTTTCTGCAAGTTCCTGAAACATACGTAGCCCTTTGCCACGTGATATAATCAGTAAGGCCTGCTCCAGAGTAAACACAGTCTGATCAAATGAACTGCCTGCAAGGTGTGTGGACAGCTCCAGTGATGCAGCTTTCAGGAGTTGGTACCCAGGCTAGGGTGGGCTTTACAGTGATGCAGCTGCCTTTGAGTTCCATGTTCCTAGAAGTAACTCCTAACCTACGCTTTTATAATCAATCCCAATAAAAATATTGGTTCATCAATTTGGACTGCAGTAGAGCTGTTAATTTAGTCCATCTTCTGTAACCCAGTCAGAAGTGAGTAGGTGCTTGATCTCCTTAGGTCAAAGGTTACAATTGCTTCCACTAAATGTGTATCTTCAAGTCTGTTCCTCCTTACTGAGAAGGGAGGTCCAATCAGGAAACAGACATCTCCTTGCCAACAAGTTAAAAGAGATAATGACATTAGTTGGTGCTACAGAAGTATTAGAGCAAAGGGGAGAGGTGCTGTGGTAAACAACTGCAGAGTGCTCTTCTCAATCCTAGGGATGAAAGAGAGAGAGAGAGAGAGAGAGAGAGAGAGAGAGAGAGAGAGAGAGAGAGAGAGAGAGAGAGAGAGAAAGACAGAGAGAGAGAGAGAGAGGTCTTACTTTAACTCCACCAAGGTGGCCAGGCCTAGGCAGAGGTAGTCCAGTGGTGAGGGTCAAAGAAGACATGTGGAATCTCATGAAGATGCTTCTGACAAGAGTGGCTAACAGATGCTCCTGGCTTGACCCTGTTCTCCTTGCCTCTCATTTCCTGCCAGGTCTACACAATTGTCAGAGAGCAAAGATGCCCTGAAACTGTCACATAGAGCCGCATGGGAGGAGGATGTTGAACAAAGAACAACAATGCTCATCCAGAGAGCTGTTGCCATCACTCCCCGAGAGACCCCCCAAACCTACCCCATGAAGCAATCTAACTTTGGAAGGTGCCTCCTGCTCCAGTTCATAACTGAAGCAAATGTGCTAGCTCCTCGCTCCCACCTGTTCAGCTTAAGCTCTTGCAGAGAGACTCTAGAAGTGAAGCCATCCATGTCATTCCAGCCTCCAGAACTGGCCTATGAGGTAAAGAAGATGGCAATCCTCTCAGTCCTGTGATTTGACCTTCTCTACAAACCTTTTCTGGCTAGGCCACCACACCTTGGCTCAGACAAGGCCTGAAAATTCAATTGCCACGTGAAGCTGCTTGTGGCAAATTGGACATTTTTCATGCCAGTCTTAAAGGTCACAAGAGTTGGAGATTTTCAATTACAAATAGTCTGTGTACCAGGATGGGGGAGCTGCCAGGAAATGACAAGTGGTAGGTCCGGTCTCCAGGGTAGGGCACATCCCAGCCACAGTGATTAATGGGTTTAGCCTCCTTCACTTGGCACCAACCTGTCAGCCCTTGATAAAGAGCTCACCAAACACTCTGTCGCTATGAACCAGAATAGAAAGAATAGGAAGGGTTTTGTTTCCATCTGAAACACGGGGCCGAGGAGTGACCCGAACAGACAAGGTGAGCAGGGAGCCATGAAGGAAACAGACACCTTCGTGTCCTCTGCTAAGTCCCCTGTGGTTTCTTTTCTCCATGAAGTAATCAATGCGGTTCACCTCAGCACGAAGAAACCCCATGAGGGGCAAACAATACATAGAGGACAGATTAATTTAGCATCCAGGAGGTGATTCAGCAGAGAACGTATTGTGGGAGACATCGGAAGTCAGGAAGAAAATCGGGGTGTGTGTCTGAGACCATAGGAACCATTGAGTGTTGAAGACATCAGAAGTCAGTGGGAAAGTTGGAGTGCATTTTTGAGACCATGGGAACCATTGTGTGTGTGCAGGCATGAGTGCATGTGTGTGTGTGTGTGTGTGTGTGTGTGTGTGTGTGTGTGTGTGTGTGTGTGTGTGTGTGATGTTCATATGTATATGTATTCATGTGTGTATGTGGAGGCCAGAGAGATCAACATAGGATGTCTTTTTCAATCACTCCACGAACTTATTCTTTGAGAACTTCATACATGTAAAACCCACCCCGAACTCCTCCCCCTAGGTTCCCACCACCACAATTTTCTCTTCCAGCTTCACATTCTTTCATTAAAACCGTCACATCCAGTTAGGGCTGTGAGTATGTGCATGGGCATAGTGTCATCCTTTGGAGCATGAGCAACATATCCAGGAATGTATCCCTAAAAAGCCTGATTTTCCTTTCCCCAGAAACTATCAACTTCCAACAGCTATTCAGCCAGGGGTGAAGTATTGTAAGCCATTCATGCTGCAGTTTGATTGGTTTGGTCTTCTGCAGGTCTTCTGTAAGCAGCCACCGTGGCTGTGAGTTCGTCTTTGCAAAAAGCCTGTTGTGTCCAGAAAAATACTGTTTCACAGCAGTCCTCTAAGACCTCTGGCTCTTCAGATCATTCCTCTCCTCTCCTCTTCAATGATCTCTGAGGCTGGGGGAGGGAAGTGTAGTGCAGATGGCCCACTCAGGGCTGAGCACGCCACGGACTCTTCTTCTCTACAGTTTCCTGCATTGCAGGTCTCCAGGAAGTATCTGTGCTTCTGTGGCTTCCATATTGGTTGTTCTAAAGGTCAAAAGCTCTCTGGAGATCACCTTTTCACCTTTCACACTCTCTGCTTTTTCCTTTCACCTTGAGATTTGATCCATGCCGATTTCTGGGACTGACCTCGCTTTCTAACAAGGATGGATGTATTCCTCTCAGAATTAAAACTGGGATTTTTTTTTTGAGGGGAGCAACATAGCCAACAGGCCAGGGGATTAAAGAAAGCTTGAAAACCATTTCCTGAGCTGCCTCTGGGTAGAATAGACTCTGGTGAAGATGAAAGGGAGTCTACTTGCTGTCAATCTCAGGGGGCAATGTCTCATCCTTCTGCCTTCCATCTGAAACACTGTGAATTGATGATCACATTTCTAAATCATGTGAAACTTTTAGAAGGTATTCCAATCTGATAGAGAAAGAAGAACCCGAATAGATTAAAACCCAAATCCCACTAGAGGAAACAGCTGAGGAGTCAAACAGTGCTAAGGGGTTAGGGGGTAGCTGCCCTCTGGTAAGAGAAAGGACTGCTTAGGAAACTAGAATTGATAGTTCTTCTCTTGGATGTTTCTTTTTCTTGGGAATGACCCACCATGTGGATTTAGAGTACTCAGTAAAAGGACACTGCTCAAGGATTCTGTTGATCAAAGAAGCTAGTGCCAAGCATAGGGCTAGTACTAACCGATGCAGACAGTGCTGGTCCTACCATACACTTACTGCATGGCCTCAGGCAAGTCTCTTCTCTCTGTATGCCGCACATTTTTTCACCTTGTATTATATAACCTCAATTATAACAGCATCTACCTTAAAGGGTGATGTGAAAAATGAAAGTAGGGTTTGTATTTATAAAATGTGCCAAACAGTTGCCAGCAGAGCAAGAGTACTCAGTGGGAGAAAAAAAAAAAAAAAAAAGGAAAAAAAAAAAAAAAAAAAAAAAAAAAAACCAAGACTCCCAATGATATCTCAGATGAATTATTAGCTATCAGTTTTTAAAAGCTGCACATTAGATATAATGGGCTGGTTAGTAGTTTCTCTTCAGTGCCGTGGCTTGTGAGGAATTTGTAATTAGATGAATTAATGATCACACAAATTATAATTCAGAATTTCCTACAGTAATTTGGCCCAGACATAAGATGAACCACAGAGAGAGAGGCTGGCTCATCCATCATCCCTCTAGTAAGTCTCCATGGTGAAAGGGAACCATTCTCCAAGAAACAGCAGAAACAAGGGAATCCATTTTCAAACGGCAGTGCCCAAGCTATTTTTCAATGCTAGCTTCAAGTGATTCATATTATTTTTGTCTCAAGCTAAAGAAAAGAGAGATCTTAGGGGGAAACAGTGGGAAGTAGCAGAACACAGGCACTTCAAGACTTGTGGCACCTGAATGCCACTAGAATGAGGGGTCGGCGGCCAGAGCCACTCTGCAGGTCGGCCAGCACCAGAAGTGGTCTACTGTTGTGGGAGTTCACGGCAAAGCCTATAAGGAAAACTCATTGCCTCAATTGATTTCAATATCCGCCTGTTCCAAGATGCCGACTGTGTGTACTCACCCTCTTCCCAAGGTCAGAGACCTTAACTTTAGTCTCTCTATGTCTTCCATTGAAACAGTGGTACCACTGACTATTAGTGGAGCATTCAGGATGCATTAAAAAAAAAAAGTTCCTAAGCACAGAACATAAATTTCTTCATTTTCTTCTCAAGAAAACTCTAAGCCCTGTCTTCCAGGCAAGCCTACAGATACATAATGACTTGCCTGTAAACCCAGAGTGTGACTCTGGGGCTCATGTGCACGCATACTGCACCTGCCTACCTCCCAATACGTGTGCAGCAGCCATGTAAAATTGCTCTGTTGGATGAGTGGACGGACAGTTTGATGGGTGAACAGATGGATGGAATGAGTTTACAGAGCTGCCATAAGAAGCAATGCAGAATTTATTAATAAAATCCCTCCTACCTGTGATCTGGACTCCATGCATGGCACCTCTAAGAGAGGTCTCTGCCTTTTCCAGACATAGTTTTAATGATCAAAACAGTACTTCGACTTAGAGTGTCCTTGCATTTCTTCTAGAAACTTCATGTTGCACTCTGAGTGCAAGAGTAGTGACACTCAGAACACCAATAAGATTCTCAGCCACCATCACCCATGCATTTTGAGAGCACTAGCACAAACTTGGGACTGCAGAACCATATAGCAGCCATAGGGCCTTCAAGCTAGCAGCTCCTGAGATCTCCACCTCTTCTGCACATTTGAAAAATTCACAGGACCTTTAAGAAGATATTTTTTCTTTTGTTTATTTGGAACAAAAATGATGACTTCCACATTCATTCAAGCTAGTCTACAAAAACAGAGTCATAAAGGCCGAATAGAAAGTGAACCATTAGGACCCAGATTCCTTGGCTGGAGCCAGCTGCATACATCGATAGCCTGGCCAGAGGGAAGCTGTAGGATTCCTGTGGAAAAATGGCATCCAATTCCCTGGCATCCAGCATAGTCAGTTGCTGCTTTTGGCTAGGAAGAAGGGATAACCCACTCCCCTTCCTAATGACAAATAAAAATTTGGTCCATCCACCAAGCTGGGACGTTGGTAAACAAGCCCCAATCTTACAACACTGGGAATTCATGAGCTGAAGAATCACAGCTTTTGAGTCAGCTCTGCTTCCCAGGGCTGTGCAGTGTTGCTCCTGATTAAATTCCAGCATCTGGGCACAATCTCTCTGCTCAACAATAAATGTGATTGGGAGGGATAGACAATGGAATTTGCTGTATTAATATTCTCTGCATTCTTTCAGGAGTGGGGTGCACACCAAGCACTGTGAGAAGCCCATTCTCCCACAACCAGGGGGTGGATCTGGCCACTATGGCCTGAGAATGTGTTGGTCTGGGGTGGGGGTGAGGGTGAGGGGGGAAGGGAGGACTTTGGCTGGCAGGCACTGAGCCTGATCAAAGGGAGCAAGACGGCCTCTCTCAGATGGGGTAGTAAGTGAGCCCCAAGCCTCAGGCACGGGTATGAGACAACAATGCTTTGCCATTGCCATTGCCTTTTCAATCTTTTAAATAAAGTTAGTAGTAATAACACAGTTGATTAAGTACCGGCAGTGAATCAGGCACTGTGTTAAATCCTTCAGAAGCATTATTTAATTGTGAGCTGCTATTAATCACAAAATAAGACCACACTCACTGTTTCAAAAGCCGTATCAATGAATTAAATAGGAAAATAGATCCCTTGGAGTTCCATCTCCCAAAGATAATCAGCCTTAACACTCAGGTATTACTATGCGTTTTGTAACTGAGCCTGGAGAGGTGTGTGTCTTCTAGATAGATGCTATTGCTCCTGTAGAGTCATGACTAGAACTCAGGCTCTTCATTTGCTGAGTATTAATTAAGGATATATGTTAAGACTGGTCTTAGAGATAGGGGTGGGTGACAGCTTCATAAAGAATAGGCAGATGGAATTTTTCTCACTGTGAACCTTCAATGTAAAAGCAGAGCCCACCAATGCACAGACAAGGGATCTCTGAAGTCAGGATACAGAAAATAAAAAGAGCTTACTTCCATTTTAAGTGATAGTCATGCTGAAAGTAGTAACTTAGAATGGGTCAGAAAAGAATTTGGGAGTGGAATAACAATTTCACTTATCAAACATGACCTAAGTGGTAATGACTGTTGGATCACTCTTTTTTTTTTTTTTTTTTTTTAATGGCTCAAACAAAAAATTCCATGATAGACATTACTTTGGGGGGGGGGCGGTTATTTTATTGTGGTGCTAAGGAATCAAACTCACAGTTTAGCGTCACATTAGACAAATAGTCTTCCTCTAAGCCACACCCCAGCCCCAGTTGTCATTTTATTACAGGTGAGAAAACTGGAGCCAAGTAACATTCACATGGCCACACAGCCAGGAAGTGGAGAAGTCTGAGATAAAGACCCAGGCAGTCAGGCTCCGCAAGCCACACCCATAGTTCTCCTCCGCCTGCATTTGATGACCAGGCACCATACCCAGGTAGATCCAGAGAGTGTCCACACACACAGGGAACCGAGCTGGGGAAACCTTGTGGTGGAGACTGTTCTGCCTGTCATAATCAGAAGTGCCACTTGGGACCCAAGTCAGATCAGAGTCTGGGAGTCATGCAGAAAGGTCTTAGGATTTCAAGTGTAGTAGAAGGAAATGAGATGTTTTCAGCAGAGGAGTAACAATTAGATTTGCACTTTAAAGATATTTCTTTGTTACCGAGTAAAGGTCTGAGTTCAGGGGAGCAAAGCAGAGAGAACTCCCCCTGGGTCAGTTACGAGTCCATACTGGAACATGGGACTCACACTAGGAGATAAAAAGTGGCTGATGCAAGCTGCAGTTTTTCCAATTAAAGTATACTGCATTAGATGAAAGGAAGAAAGAAAGAAAGAAAGAAAGAAAGAAAGAGAGAGAGAGAGAGAGAGAAAGAAAGAAAGAAAGAAAGAAAGAAAGAAAGAAAGAAAGAAAGAAAAAACCACTTTTGTAAAAACAACAACAAACCTGTTCAGGAAGGGGAAACATCTAGCAGGGTTGAGTGGGAGGCACATGTGCGCGCGCGCGCGCGCACACACACACACACACACACACACACACACACACACACCCCGAAGAAGGTCTTTCCAAGTCATGAGCTGGAGTCAGGGAGGTGGTTTGCCACTAAAGCACAGCAAATGCAAACACCTCACCACTGGTGTTCCCCAGGCTATGTTTTAATCCCTCTCTGCATGGAAGCATCACCACAATGCTGTGGGGAAGGTGTTAACATTAACCCCATTTTACAGAGCGAAACAGGCCTGCTCATGACCACACATGTAATAAATGGCAATGCTGTGCCTAAAACTCCAGCAGGCTGACTGTAGTCCATAGCTTTTATCCACTCTGCTGACCTGCTTTTGAAAGATGTCCGCTAATCCCGCCCGCATCCCAGAGGCTGCCAGATGGCCAGGGAGCCATGCACACAGCACTGGCAGCAGCAATGGCGTGCCATTACATTCTAACAAAGATGAAAGATGTGGGCAGTCCTCTCAGGGCTGGACTTGACAAACTCCCATCTGTGAAGCCCCAGCTCAGCACATCAGCCTCATATTCAGTCTCAAGAAAGAACAGAGAGTAGGGCTGAGGGGGCTGCTTTTGAGTGGCTATCAGGTGTGGACAATTCACTTTGGGCAATTTGAATTCATAAAGAAACCTCCAAATGAGCTGGTCTATGGCTGCAGATGTCAACCACTATGACTCAGCCTATCACTTGAAACTAAATGGTGACCTTACCAGGAAATGTATATTAACCCCTCTCGTATGGAGAATATATTTATATCAACAGGTAAGGATTCAAAGTAGAAGTAAAATCTCGGTGGATGGGAAGGATGCTCTCTAGGAAGCTACATTCTGAACAAGCAAGCTTAACAGCCCTGTCTTCCTTTGTATGTACTTACCTTAGTTACCAGTGAGAGTCTCCCTATGGATGAGGTGCTAGATTATACATGAATCAGATACTCTGAATGAACATCTATAGTAGTGTTAGCCTACACTGGGGAGCTAACCAGAGGAGAGACAAGTACATGTAGCATGCAATTCATTCCTCCAAGACATTGAGAGTTTAGCCACAGAGATAAAGCTTTCATTCTTGCAGCTAAAGGGAGCTGGATTCGTGCTAGAACTGTTTTTAAAAGAACACAGAACTTAACACACCTGCAGGGCTGGCACAGGAGAGATTCTTGGGGGAGGAGATGGCATTTTAAAAGAAAATATGACAACCTAGAGAGATTTATGCATGATGACAAGGCACCTTGACTGGTGCAAAAAGTGCGGTTGTTGGGAACTAGACTGTGTTCCACACACACACACACACACACACACAACAGTTTTCATGTTGAAGCCCTGACATATTTTGAATGTAAAATATGCTCTACAGGGTCATGTGTTGAAATACTTGATCCCCAGCACGTGTGGCCCAGTTTCAGAATGCTATGGGACCTTTGGGACATGGTGACACGGTGTTACAAGGCCCACAAAACTTGGCACGACTGATGGCCACAAGGGAAGGGCCATTCAGGTCTCAGAGCCCAGCATGTAGGCAGCAACACCTGCCAAAACAGGAACAAAGCCTTGATCCATCAAAGTTGATAGTTCTGGGAAAGTCCCTAAAGTACTAACCTTGCTTTTTTGGCTTCAGTAATTCTGCTTCTAGCTGACTGCTCTTGCTTCCTGAGGTGTGTCAACACAGGATGTGGTTTTTTTTGTGCTTAAAAGCTTACCCTGGGATACTCAGGAAGGCAGTCAGGTCGCAAACACTCAGGGTAGTTACTGGCTGGTGAATAGACTTTCTATTGGCCTGAACACGTGTCTGAGCGGTCTTCTCTAATAGATGTCTGAGCGGTCTGTGCTGATGGATATCTCACAATGGTGCCTAGCTGGTGAACATAGAAATGAGTCATTTAGGAGGCTGACAGCTTGATCCACATCTGGTTCCTGTCTCCATCTCCACTTTCTCACTCACCAAGAACTAAGGCATCTTGGCAGTGTGCTCCAACCACCACGAACTCTGCTGTACCTTCTCCATCATGATCATTGTACTGTGGGACAAAATAAATTCCTTCCTCCTTTAATTTCTTCTTTTTTTTTTTTTTTCTTCCTGTGTATCCCGTCATAGCTACAAGGAAGGTAACTATACAAGCCCTAACCCCAAGACCCTAGAATGTTACTGTATTCAGAAATGGGGTCTTTAAAAAGGTATTTAACCTAATGTGGTTCTTGAAGCCACTTTAATTTAATACAAATGACAAAGAAAGAATGATGTGGGGAGAGGTGGAAAAGCCCTGTGGAGATATGGTAAGATGGTGGCTCTTTATAAACCAAGAGGTCGGGTCCCAGGCAAACCAGTTCTGCCAACATCCTGATCTCACACTTCCAACGCCCAGACCTGCAAGAAACTAAAATGACATTTCGGTCATGGAGCCTGTAGAATGTTGCTATGGTGACTGGCTAACACATAGAAGCATTAACCACTATGGATGTGTTGGTTTTCACAGGCTAAGGACCATTGTTTGGTCTACACAGATGTTCCAGCCATGTATGCTGCTGATCACAAGATGACAGGGCAGGAGATGTGAATGTATTGTCTTAATAATAACCTGTCAGCTATCCAATGGACTGCCCAGACTACAATGTGTTGAGTCAGCTCTGTAAATGTTTATTGATATGTTGATACAATGAATAAATGCATGAAGTACACACCAGTTCAAAGTGTGAGTAGAAGTGACATGTGACAAAGGCAGCCAAAATCTAGATTCACACCTTGTTTCTTCAGGATCAATAGTGCCCGTTTATCTTACTTTAAGTTTTCCATGTCCCTTATTTCTCTCTTAATTTTATTAAATATGATTATATTAATGTCTGGCTTCCACCACTAAAATTTCTTCAGTATTAGACTTTGTGGTTTTGGGGGTTTTTTCCCCCTCTCAGCACCAACATCAACTGCTCCAGGAACCTCAAGTAAATATATGACAACAAAGTGAACAAAAGTGGGTACTTTTATGCTGAATGCCTAAAATTGTATTAAACTAATTTAACACCCAGATTTAAGTAACATTAAAGGATTATATACGACATACATATATTACATAATCTAATGTAGTAATTGATATTTAAATATTTAAATATGCTTATTATGATTTACAACTAATAATGAGCCTTAAAGTATACCATCTTATTTGTATCTCACAGTTTTTCCAGGTATAGAGAGCAGAGGAATCTACGAATGAGTAAAATCCTGAGTGACTCTGTGTTGTTGACATGAGGACTTTAGGGCCTTGGGCCCATGGGGAATTGGCAAAACTGGTTCCCCACATAGGTCAGGCTCAGAGCGGGTGTTTGTAAAGGATTCATTCACATGTATGAAAACTGGCAACTACTGCTTCCTCCACCTGGATGTTTATAAACTGAGACTGCTGGCCTACAGAGGTTTCCTATCAAAACCAGCTAATTCATCTCCCTGTGACGTACCTAATAAACAGGCTGGGGTTCCAGGTTGCTGGTGGCAGGAGGTTCCCTCCATTAGAGTGAGCACACACCACCTGACGCCAGATTTTCTGTCTGTGTGTCTGTCCTTTCTTAATTCTTTCACTGCCGGTCATGAAGGTTCAAGGATCCAAGCCGTCGTCATGGTAACTAGGTAGACCGAGAAGGTCTTTGGTTAGGGTCCAGTCTATTGCTGATGAAACTAAGTTTCAAAAAGGTTGCATTTAGCTTACATAAGCACAACTGGGACTCACATTCTGTTCTTCTAAGAACTAATCTAATGTTCCCTTTGCTGAACCATGTTGTCTTCTAACAGCTTTACTGAGTTATTATTTAATAATTCTACTATGCAACAATAAAAGAAATCTCTTATTGTTTCCCACTGAGGTACCAGTGGGGACATCATGTGTCAGTGATCAGAGTCCTTTGCACCAAAAGCTAACAGGAACTCCACACCAAGATAGGCCTAAGTCTCCTGAAATCTGATGTTTTCTCTTTTTAGACATCACCTTATGAGTTGTGGTATTTCATTGCTTTATCTTTCAGGAAACATAGAATTATTGTTCAAAATTAACTCTAAGAATAATCTAATTTCTGGTCCAATTGCAATCCTCTCTCCTACACTGTTTTTTAATCTCCATTTTCACTTTAGCTAATTGTGGATGCGGATACAGTGTTTTGATTGTTACCTCTTTATAAATACCCACGGTAGGAAATAGAGGCAACAAGCAAAAACTAGCACTAATTAAATGCTTATCATATGCCAGGAATTAGCTTTCCAGTTTACATACACTAATTCATTTTATCTAATCAAAAATCAAAGTCTCACATTGCCAGAGAAAAGGGGGTGGGTGGCTTACAATATTAACATTAGACTCAGTGCTGTGAACTGTGAAAGAAAGGCTCACGCCTCCTCCTCCCCTTCAACTCACTGTGAAAGTCTCTACCACCTTTCACTTCAACTCTCTCTACACTTTTAATTTTGGAGTCCCTGCTTCCACCCTTCCCCTTTCTTGTTGAAACATGAGTTAGGTTATTTCTTTCTTCTGCCCTAAACCCCGAGACTATTCCTATCTCATTCAAGCCAAACACCAAAGTTATTTTTAAAAAGCACGAAGCCCTACCAGATCTGGCCTCATTCACCATGCCCTCTTCCTTTCTCTGCCCTGTGCCCACACTGGATGGCTCTGGGCATCTTTTGACCTCTGTTTCCCAAGGCTGGCACATATTCTTTCAGATATCTGTGATGCTCATTGGCTTGGCATCCTCAGGGGTCAGACATCACCACCTCTAAGAGGACGTACTAATCCTCTTGCCAACCTCTCCCTCAGGACTCTGTTTATTTATCCTGAGCCCATTCAATTAATGTGCTGTTCAGTTTATTTATATGTAACTTACATTGAGTATCTTGAGCCACAAGAAAGGCTTGGAAGGCAGGCGTTTTGTCTGTCTGATTCTTTGATACATTCAAGTCAACTAAAATAGCGTTTCACGTACAGCAGGAGTGTGTGTGTGTGTGTGTGTGTGTGTGTGTGTGTGTGTGTTGGTACATGAGGGTGCACATGCATGTGTGTGTACATGAATGTGGGTGGAAGAGAATAACCTTGGATATTGTTCCTCAGATGTCAGCCATCTTTATTTTGAGACATTTTCATTGTCTTGAAAGTTGACGAGCAGACCAGCTGGCCCACTAACCCTAACTGTCCAAGTGTCTCCACCTCCACTGCACTGAAATTACAAGCACCTGGCACCATGCCCTGCAATTTCTACTTAAGTTCTAGGGATGAAACTTGGATCCTCATGCTTGCAAAGCAAGAACTCTATCCCTGTGCTATCCCCACATTCTCCTCAATGTATATTATGAACTAATAAGGGAATGTGGATGGAAGGGACATATTAAACAATAAACATTATATTTTTCAAATATATAACTATTCAAGATGCTTTTGTTTATTAACAAATTAAAAAGTAAGTCTAAAGTATGTATGATGATTATTAAGCTGATTTTCCAAAACTCCTGTTCACGTGATGAATTACAACTAGAGCAGGTAAGTTCGGTTCATGCTTGGTTGGGTGCACATTGTGTGTTTTTCTGTGAAATTTACATATGTGGAATTTTCAGGCTGGCTGAGCCCCAAAAGTGCTTGTATGGAGACTCTCATTGTTTCTGGCATACCTGTGTTAGTTATTTTTCTCATCACTGTGACAAGATATTTGACAGAAAGATACTTAAGGTAGAAGTGATCCATTTGGGCTCAAATTCCATAGAAGATAAAGTGTGTCCGCGCTAAAGGTCTCTCGTGAATGGCTATAAAAGTACAAGGCCGGGGACTTAAAGTAGCTGGTCACATCTAGGTGGCCAGCAGAGGGCTGTTAGCCTCTAGGCCTGTGCCCAGTGACCTGCTTCTACCAGCTGGGCCTCACTTCTTAAAATTTCCATGAACTTCCAAAAAAACTGGAGAACAAGTAGTGAAACACGTGAGCCTGGGGTGTACATTTCACATTTGAACAATTGCGATCCTGATTTCCCATGATCCTTTTCATCGACATCCATGGGAACTCTGGGGTTTTGGTTAGAGAAAGTGGAACTATTGGGCTTTGGAGGGATAGAAGCTGTGGGCAGAGAATGAGAAAGGGGAGGGTAGTGGTAAAGGGGTGGACTGTGTCCGTGTGCTCCGTGTTGCTCTCCAGCGTTTAGGAATGTTGAGGTGGGTTTGTTCATTGTGTTGCTCACCTGGCCTCTAGGTCTGCACCTCAGTACCTATGCTGGAGAAGATGAGGAGCAAGAAGTCAAATGTTTTTCCATCCTTGGGAGACTGGTGAGATTTTTTTCCCCCCCCCTTTTTTTAATGGAAAAATAAAAATCATTCATATTACATCTCAATTGCTATCCCATCCCGTGCATCCTCCCATTCGTCCCTCCCTACCGCTTTCACCCCATTCCCCTTCCCTATGACTGTGACTGATGGGGACCTCCTCCCCCTGAATATGATGCTAGGGTATCAGGTCTCTTCTTGGTAGTCTGTTATCCTTCCTCTGAGTGCCATCGGGCCTCCCCATCAAGTGGACATGGCCAAATATGGGGCACCAGAGTTCATGTGAAAGTCAGTCCCCAGTCTCCACTTAACTGTGGAGAACGTCCTGTCCCTTGGCTAGATCTGGGTAGGGCTTTGATGCCGACTGCATGTATTGTCCTTAATTGGTGGCATAGTTCGAGCAGAACCCCTGAGCATAGATCCACCCATCATAGTGTTCTTCTTGTAGGTTTCTAGGACCCTCTGGATCCTTCTATTTCCCCATCTCCTATATTTCTCTCACCTAGAGTCCCAATAGGATGTTCTCACCTCTATCCCACTTTCTGGGTAAGTGAAGACTTTCATAGGACATGCCCCTTGGGCTAATGTGAGACTGGTGAGATTTCAAACGACACGTTTTCCCCAGTTTTGCTTAGGGCTGGCAGCTTTCAAAACCTTAAGAGGTGACACTCCTTGGTGAAACACTGACACGCCAAGTGAGCACCAGGAAAGCATGCTTCTCCAAAGGATTTTTAGGCACTAGATGCGGATAAGCAGCAGTGCCGTGGCTAACCTCGGTGTTGGTGGCTGACAGATTGTACCTGGGACATACACGACACAGTCATCTGAGAACTCCAGGAAATAACAGAGACACCATGAGAAACCGTGCAGTGTGGTCAATGGCTGAGCAGGGTTGAGTTTCATATGACATCATGGAATCTAGATTTAGAAGGAATTTTAGAATCATTTCAGCCAGCTAAGCACTCCATCCAGAAGTGTCTTTGATTTTCATAGAACAAAAAACACATGACGACAGCATAATTTGGTCTCACTTTTCTCTCACCAGTGTACCTAGATTGTTACGGGCCCACTCTATCCCCCACCCGAAGGCTCTCAGTTCGGGTTTTGTCTCCTCACCAACACTCAGGCTCTTGGCTGGAGGTGATGCCTTTGTTCCCCTCCACTTAGTGTGTTCCTCTCTGTTGACGCTCCTGCCAACCCTCGTCTTGTAGTTTTAATTGCTAGTGTTAGTGCTGGGCGGCTCTCTTTCTCTTTAAAAGGAAAAAGCATTCATTTAATTTCTAACCCAATTAAACCATGAGCTCATGTTCTGTGCGCCAGAGAGATGGGCTCCAGAGACGCGAGCAGAATAGAAGCTAATGTTAACACGATTCCCGCTTCCCCATCCAGGAATGACTAACACGCGCCGAGATTATTTTTGCTCCAATGGCTTGCTTCAATTAATTAACCAGCAGGTACACCTTTAAAAAAAAAACCCAAGTTTTGGAAGAGGCTTCGGGCTACTGCCATTTTGGGAATACCGGGGCAATTGCTCAGGGTTCCAAAAGAGCCGTGGACACCAACAGACCCGGATGTTGACCTCCATATACAAGTTCCTGACTTTCGGAAGTTCCTTTTCACCTCACACACAGTGGTGTGGCCTTGGAGGAGAAAGTCTTACTTGCTCTACTCCTAGTAGACACCAGGGGAGCCTGCAACCACCCTAAAGTGTGACCACCAGAACGGAAAGTCCACAGAGAGGCCATAGTGGTGCCAGAGGACCACTGGGCCCAATACCAAAAATGGGCTCTTCTCAGTGAGTGTGAGGTGTGAGGGTTTGATCCAGTCTCCCCGGTCTTCGGTCTTTAGTTATCTTTTCTATAAAACAAGATGGCTATGCTAGAGGACCTCAAGGCTCACGCTGCTCCTGACATGTGTGCTTGTGACATGTGTACCGCTAAGCACTTGCGGGTGCTTCCCTCAGGTGTTTCTCTCGTCTGCCTCCCACCACCACTTTCTGCCAACACAAAACATAATCACTGGGGAAACATTTCTTTGAGTTTACTGTCAGATAGGACATTGGAAGGAGTTTTTTTTTTAAACAGGCTGGAAGAGAATGAATGGGGGAATGAACCCAGGGAGTCAGTCAGACGAAAGAACTACAGACTTCTAGACTTGATGGGATGAGAAAAAAAAATCTCCCTACCGAGCTTATCAAAACTGGAATCTCTAACCAGACTCCTTATGCCTTGGCCAAAAATCAACAAGGAAATGGGCTGAAAGAAAAGGCAACATCCATAGGACGGTAACAATACAAACGATGAAAAGTTGTCCCTTGTTAGAAAAATCAAGTTCCAGAAGATAAGTTATGGGCTAAAGAAAGAAAATAGCCTAGTGGGATCTTTGAATAATGTGAGATCCATTGTGGCTTTGCGTAACACATTACAGGGTGGAGGTCTGCCATCTCTAAACTTTCTGTGTGTGTCTCTGTCTCTCTCTTTCTCTCTACCCAACCTCCCCCACCCTACCTCCATATACCAAGTATGTTCTTGAACCAACTGCATACACAGTTTTGCAGTAAATAATAAAGGAAGACCCCAAATCTCCTTATCTTCCAGCACACCATTCCCAAATCATCTACTGTAAGTATGCCGATAAAGAAAAATGTGAGGAGAGTTGTTTAATGGTAAAAAGAAGACAATCTTGGAAGCAGAGGACCTTTCTAGCATGCATAAGGTCTTTGTGCTACTGGGGATCTACACACACACACACACACACACACACACACACACACACACACACACACACTTTCAACTATTGGATGATTCAATATTATAAAAATGTATCAGTTGTAGTTGAATGATGAAGAAGTGAATCCATTACCTGCCCCAGTTTATTTCCTGTTGCTGTGATAAAAACTAAAAAGTTTATTTCATCTTATACTTCCAGGTCCCAGTCCATCAGTGATGGAAGTCAGAACCAGGACTCAAAGCAGAAACCTAGAGACAGGAATTTAAAGAGGAATCATGGAGGAGTGCTGTTTACTGGCTTTCTCGGCCTATATATATAATTTATTCAGATTATATCCTGATTGTTATTCCCCCCCCCAACTTGTTTCTTCCCATTACCACCTTCCCTCCTTTCACCCTATTCCCCTCCCCTAGACCTCTGGCAGAAGGGGACCTCCTCCCTAACCATATGACAACAGCCTATCGGGTCTCACCCAGATGACCTGTTTCCCCTTCTTCTGTGTGCCCCAGGGACTCCCCACCAGAGGGAAGTGATCAAATTGGAGGGGTACCAGAGTTCATGTCAGAGGCAGTTCCCCCTCTCCCCACAACCATGGAGAATGAACTGTTCATTGGCTAGATCTGAACAGGGGGTCTAGGTTTATTGTATGCGTTGTCCATGATTGGTACAACAGTTTGTGCAGGCCCCCCTGAGTCCAGATCCACCAGCCTTGATGGTCTCCTTGTGGAGCTCCTGAACCCTCTGTGTCCTTCCATTCCCCCATTCTTCCATGCCACTCTCAGCAATCCACCTGGAGTCCAACAGTAAGTCCCAACATCTGTCTCATTCCTCCACTGGGTGGAGTCTCTCAGAGGACATCTATGTTGAGCTAATATCCACTTTTAAGTGAGTACACACCATGTGTGCCTTCCTGGGTCTGGGTTACCTCACTCAAGATGATCACTTCTAGTTCCATCTATTTACCTGCAAATTTCAAGATTTCTTTGTTCTTAATAGCTGAGTAGTATTCCATTGTGTAAATGTACCGTAGCGTCTTTAACCATTCTTCTGTCGAGGGACATCTCGGTTGTTTGCAGATTCTGGCACCTTTTTGAACATAGCCCAGACCACCCACAACGGTCTAGACCCTTCCACAACTAGCAACTAAGAAAATGTCTCACATCTGAGAGATGACTCACTTTTTAAAAGCACTTACTACTCTTGTAGGGGATCCTGGCTTGGTTCCTAGCACCCACATAGTGGTTAAGAACCATTCATAGCTCCAAGCCCAGAGAATCTAGTGCCCTCTACTGGCCTCCACAGGCACTAGGCACTTGGCACACAGTGCACTTACATATACATAGATTAAAAACATATAAAAAAAAGTAAACCCATTTTTAAATACAAAATGTCTCATATAAATTGCCACAAGCCAGTGTGATGGAGCCATTTCCTCAACTGGGGCTCCCTCTTCCCAGATGACTCTAGTTTGTATCAGGTTGATTAAAAAAACAACAACAACAACAACCAGCACAGTAACTACCTAGATTAGTAAGGAAATGTAAAACATCCATTTATAGGAGTCTACACTGTACAACGGTAGGACAAGTGCTCCATTCCCTGAAATTATATTTTAGTATTTCTCTCCTAAAACTCTTTGCAAATTCGTTGTTCTATGAATGAAACAAATAAGTACATCTTGAACAATTGGCAACTTCTTCTGAGAACTTTCTGGGGCGGGGAGGAGCCTTGGAGTATTGTATAAATGCCATTTGTTCCTGTATTGCCACCAGCCAGCCTGAACTACTGAGAAATAAATCCTCTTCATATCGTCCAAGGTGTGGAAGGCTTATCTTCTCATAGCTGCATGTGAGACAAAAACAAGTAACTGGTTGCTTTTCTGAGTAAGCCAAGTTTTCAATTGCAAAATGTGTCTCAGAAAAGAGTCCGATCAAGTTCCCGTGTTTCTGTTTAGTAGTCTTTGACACATGCAAAACCCATGATGTGGGTTTTGTTTTGCTTTCTCTCCCAATAATCAAAAGAGAAAGCTGTCCATGTGTGTACGGATGACTACCATACAACGCTGTGACGACGTCTTGCTGAGTCAGGACCTTTCAGTCAAGATTTGCCAAAAGCAAAATTCTCCTCAAAACATTAGCCGAGGCTCTGCTGTGCCTGCTCCCCACAGTAGGCTTTCTCCTCATTGCAGGTGGCTCTGTTTCATCTCCTGGTTGTCTAGGGCTGATTGGGTAGGTGGCTGAGAAAGGGGGAGTTTTGTGCATTGAAAAAAAAAAAAGTCATTGTACCTTTTTGAAGGAGCAGAGTTTAGAAGGTTAGAGAAAAAGGAGTCAAAAGAAAAAAGCCTTTCTTTGTAGATTATATACATCAGAGGGATGGGTGCGTAAATATTCCAAACGGAAGGAGACAACACACCTTCAATTAATGCCCCAGATATGCTAAGTTCTTCCACCAAGAAAGCATGCTTGGGGCACTAAACAATAATTGTGCGTATTAAAGCACCCTTAAGAAGACAAAGTAAAGAAAGCATATTTCCAGAATTGTATTGTGTACAGTCCAGTGGGGTTAAGAGAATGAGTGCCCCCCCATTCAATTACTACCTGCCTTCTGAGGATTTATTTAACTGTGGTCAGCACAGTAGCCGTTCTACATCATCTTTAACCCTCATTTAGAGCACACTGTGGTTAAAGGGCCCATCCCTCAGAAAGCAGATAGCAGCTTGGGAGCATCACTCTCTCAACCTCCAGGGATTATGTAAAAATGTGATTTGGAGATATTCATTATATCGTAATGTTCTTATAATAATCCTCAGTTTCTCCCCCTCCTCTGTGGATTTAAAGCCCTCCTCTTCCAGAGGGAAGAATTTCAAGGTGAGGTGGATGACAAACGAGAATCCAATTGTGACATGAAAAACACACTTCGACTGTATTAAGCCACTAATACATTGGGCTGTCAGCATCAGTAACTTCAGTTCTTCCCTATCCAGGCTTTGTGTTTTGTGGGATTCACACTACCTTTATTAGCAACATTGTTATAATTGTTCCTTTTATGAATTATTACTGTTAATCTCCAGCTGGGCTTAGAAAGCGTGTCATATGTGGGATTCATAGCTCCCACAGGTTCAGGTCTCCAAGGAAGATCTTGGGCCACACCCAGCATGGATTCAGAGAGGTGGTTGTGGTTACTTTGCTGGACATGGACTCTCCATAACGTGTTCATCATCTTGTATGGCTGAAACTCTGGACCTCTCGAGTACAGTACCACTTCCCTCACCCCATACCCTGGCAATCACCATCCAGCTGTCTGTTTCTTACATTCTACGGAGATTGTGTAGTTTGACCTCTCTGTGTCTGCCCCCACTTACCTTGCAGGTTCTCCCATACCATTGAAACTGACAGTTCTGATAGTTTCTTTCCTGTTTTTAAAGGCGAAATAATACTTTACATGTATAATATACTATATTATATGTATATACAATCTCTAGACATCCATATTTAGGCTGTGTACATATGGCTGGTGTGAACATGGCTGAAATGGACATAAGAAAACGGCTATCACTTTGATGTACTGAGTTCATTTCTTTGGAATTATTGCAATAATGGAATTTGTGAACCATAAGGCAGCTCTATTTTTAATTTCCTTTAGGAAATATGATACTGTTTTCTATAATGGGAACAATAATTTCCCATTAACTTTTATCCCCACCGAGAGTGTACAGAACGTCTCTTATGTCCATATTCTTGCCAACACTTGCAAGCTTCCGCGGTTTTGTTAATAGCCACTCTAACCATGGATTATGCTTGTTTAGTTGTTTGTTTATTTGTTTGTTATGAGGCACTGGAGAGTGAAGCTAGGGCCTCGCAAATAAGCCTAGGAGAACACGCTTCCTCTGAGCTACACCTCCAGAACTTGGTGACTTTTTATTTTGAGGTAGGGTCTCGCTACGTTGCCCAGACAAACGTTAAACTCCCTCTGTAACTCAGGTTGATCTTGAACTTGCCCTCTCCCTCCCTCAGGCTCCGAAGTAGCTGGAATTAGCTCTACAGCACCATACCCATCTGCCTTGGTTTGTTTTGCTTTGCTTTCTTTTTAAGACAGAGTCTCACTGTGTAGCACAGGCTGGTTGTAAACTTTTTATGTAGCCCAGGCTTTCCTCATGTGTGAGATCCCTCAGCCTTGATCTCCTAACACTAGTCACTGTGGTTACAATATGCACTTCCTTCATGGGTAGTGATGCTGAGCATTCTTCATATGCCTGTTGGTCACTTGTGTGTCCTTATGTCCTAGAAAAGTCTATTTCTTATCTCAGTGGGAGATTGCATACAGCAAATAGTTTAGTTAGAGCAGAACACATGCTGTTAATCCCAGAATATTTTTGTGTTTATGCTGCTGGTTCACTAGAACACAGGTTTATGGCTAGTCTGACCAGCAGAACAAGACACTATGTGGAAAAAAAAAAAAACAACAAATCTTCCTGCCAGAAGTCTTCCTTAAATGAAATCAGGACCCACTTAAGTGACAAACTCTAAGACTAAAAGAAAAAAAATGTCAGAACCTTTGTCAAGCTCAGTTGGCATCAGAAACTGCAAAGAATAGCCCAGCGCATGAGTTCAGTGCAGGGAATAGGCTGCCATGCTTCCCTGGACACATGAAAGATCCGCACTAGAACCCTGCCTTGGTTCCTATCTCTTGGGCTATGATAAAATTCTCTGGCAACAGCAACATAAGGGAAAGGGGCTCTACCTCAGGTCACAGTTCAGACAGTCAGTCATCGCGGGGATTCAAGGTAGTGTGAGTTTGAAGCAGCAACCCACACTCTGTGTGTGTGTGTGTGTGTGTGTGCGCGCGCGCGCGCATGCATGCGTGCTTGCGCCATCAGGAAGAAAACAGTAATTACAGCTTGTACTCTGCTCAAAATTAAAACAGGTCTTCCCACATCGATAAACAGACTCAACCCAATCCCCCACAGGCATGCAGCAGAGGCCCAGCTCTGTGGTCAGTAGTTCTCAACCTCCCTAATACAGCCCTAACCCTGCCCTCCCCACCCTCACCCTCGCAACGTATACCTATAAACCACTTGGGAAGATTGTCAGGTGAGCTACGATCTGCCTTAGAGTTAGCATGCTTGCCTAAAATGTGAACAAATGTTTACTTGGAAAGCTCATATACTTCACCTGCATTGTTAACATTTTTGCTCACAAACTGACTTTTTGAAAATAAAAGCAACCCACATGCCAAGCCATGACCACAGTAATATGTACATGTTTTCAACAGGAGCAAATGAATCTTCAGATGGAATCTTAAATATGGCCTGAGAGGTTAAACTATCTAATCATACTTTTAGAAAGAATTAATCTAGGAGCTGGAAAGGTGGCTCAGAGGTTAAGAGCACTGTCTGCTCTTCCAGCGGTCCTGAGTTCAATTCCCAGCAACCACATGGTGGCTCACAACCATCTATATCCTCCTCTGGCATGCAAGTGTAAATGGAGATAGAACTTCATATAAATAAATAAAAATTTCATAATATTAAAAAAAAGAATTAATCTAATGCCTATTTTTTAGCCGTGTTGTTCATGTTATTTTGCTGTGGGAGCGCCTGAGTTCATTAAATGTTTTGGATAATAATTCATTGTCCAACATATTTTGCAAATATTTTCTTTGATTTCATTTCACTATATAAGTTGTTTCCTTTGTTGTGAAGAAGAGTTTTCACATGTTGCAGTCCTGTTTGTCCTACGTTTCTTTGTTATCTGTGCATTTGGTGACCTATCCAAAAAGGCACTTCCTAGACTAAGGCAAGGAAGACCTATCCTTCAGTTTTCTTCTAATAATTTTACAGCTTTGTGTCTCACTTTCTTGTCTTAAGCCCATGTTGACCTACATTTTGTTCATGGTATGAGATAAGGGCCCATTTTCTATTTTTTTTCCAAATGCAAATATCTAGTTTTCCCAGTAGCATTTCAAAAAGGTGCTGCCCTTACACAATTTTGTATTCCTGACGGTTTTCAGAAACCACTTGATGATAGGTGCATGGTTTTCTTTCTGGGCTCTCTAGTCTGGCCTCTTTGTCTATGTGCCTGATTCTATGACAGTTGTACTGGCTTGATTACTGTAGCTTTGTGATATATTTTACAACGTGGAAGTGTGATACTCTCAACCTTTTTTGTCCTTGTTGTTAAAGATTGCTTTGGCTATTGTGGATCTTTTGTAAGCTCATGTACATTTTAGAATTACTTTTTCTGATTATGTAATGGATTATCTGGAAAGTATAATTTGTCCAATAGGAGAGGACTTATTTCATCATAAAAACAACTCTTTCCGTTATGTTGTCTCAATATCTTTTTCTTTACTTCAGTAATTATTATGTACTTTTCATCTATGGCCAAGCATTTACTGTCCAAAGCAATGTAGATACATCTGGTTTCTACATGACAAGGACTCAAATCTTAAACATATAAGACTACATATATTTATATCAACTATTGACCTTGTTTATGCATTATATTGTTCCAAAGACTCAAGATGACAAATGAATGGAGTATACTATTCCAAATATAGCTGCTAAATTTGAATATCAAATATACCTCAGTTTTCTTGCAGCCAAGACTAAGAAAAAAATCAGGTGGTTGTCTACAACTCTACATATTAAAAAAAATGAAGCATTGTCTACACAGAGAGAGAGAAAGAGAGAGAGAGAGAGAGAGAGAGAGAGAGAGAAATAGATTAAATACATAAATAAGTATTTCTGTACTCTTTGCATCTTCAATTTATTTTTCTAATAGCATTTTACTTATCACTGGCTTCGCTAGGCTGCCATAAGCAGAAACAACACAAACCTTAACATATGGTTTGCCAAGAACAAATTTTTGCAAGAGTGAGTTGGACCAAAAAGCTAATTCTTGAATTTTTGTGGAGAAAGAATGTGCAATGTTTTACATATATTATCTATAGTGCTCACAGTGTCCCTGAGAAATGATATAAATATTTTTATTTCACAAGTGAATAAACTAAGAAAATTAAGTAACTTTCCTGACATCACATATTTATTCCAAAACCAGGCCTTTCTGCATCTAAATCCTGCATTTTTCTCCATTAGTCAACAGCCAATCTGAACCAAAAATATTATATAATTTCTAAAGGTGCCCTGCTGAAAACCACAGGCATATTGAGTCAGAGAGAGAATAACTCTGAATGTTTTGCATCTGACATTTTCTTAAAAGCCAACACTGGGAACTGTTTTCATTTTCTCCCTGCATCTTAAGGAGTCACAGGCACACATGTGAGCCGGGGGTGGTTTTGTTTTGTACACTGCACCAATTACTCATTTGGGGGGATGCACTCAATACAAACTGGATGTGGATCCACTAGGCCTTGTTGGGTGCAGGTGCATTAAATCACGCCTGAGTTGGCGAGTAAATGTTCAGTATAGAGATTTACATCTCGAAAAAGTGTATGGAAAGTGTATTGCAGACTATGAAACAGATGGAGTTAGGGAACTGTTCTCCCTCTGGATTAGAGGGCTCTCTCAAATGAAGCCTTCCCTCTCCATCTCCAGTACTAGTCGCTAAGGCCAGACCCATGGTGTCTCTTCCCTGTAAGGGATGAAAGCTTCCTAATCATCTGCCCTGCCTCCAGCCTCAGACCTCTCACCCGAATCTCCTCCACTCTGCAGCCTCACTCAGTGCTGTCCTTAAAAATTATTCTATCAGGCACTTTCCCCACCAATATTCATTGTTCCAAAGATCAGCTTAAAATCTTATAACAGGGAGGGCACACCAGGCATTTACTATCCGGCACTAACTTGTCACTCCAGTCAATTCCACCTTCCAATCTCTCTCCTCTTCCTGCCTTGCTAATATAACTTGCTCCAGTCGCTCTGATCTCTATATCCCACACTGTGGCTTTTCAAATACCGGGCTATAGGCTGTTCATTCTTTTTAGAAATACTCTCGTTTTCTTTTTCATCTCATTCTTTAAGGTGCTGTCTAAAGGTATGTCACACTTTCCCTATCAAAATTAGTTGCTCTCTCTTCTGGGATACCACCGTCATACAGCTGATAAATCATCCATGATTTGCTCTCATTGTGACATTCCTAATTACTTCTATTAATCAGCAATATATTGTTCAAACATGTACTTTCAAAGTGTGACAAAGAAAGTTCTCATCAAATGTTTCTCGGATAAATGTCTTCATTATGGTTGCTGATTGACACAGTCAGGATTAGACAGCTACAAACTTCAAAACAGAAATGAAGATGGCATGCTATGACAAGGCATGATAACAATCGCCTGTAATCCTGGCACTGGGGAGGCTGAGGCAGGAGGACCACCACAAGTTTGAGTCTAGCCTGGAATGCCTAGTGAATTTCAAAGCCAGCCTGAGTTACATGGAGAACTCTTATCTCAGAATAACTAGGGGGCAGGGAGAGAAACAGCATAGGCAAGAAAAAATAAAGATGCCCTACATAAGAAAAGAGAAACAGCATTCCCATGAGTCAATAGTCTATATAGCATAATAATGCATCATAGTCGTTATTCACAGAAAAAATACAGCACCTAAACTATATCTGAATGTGACCAAAAATGTAATTATAGTGACACACATATAACCTTAGAACAAATCATTGTTGAGTAAATATTTTATAATAATGTTTCTCTTTTCCTTCTGATAAAATTAACATACGAATTATGATATAAAACATACATACAGATAAGCAAGAAGAAGAAGAAGTTAAAAATCACTCATGCTCCAACCATCCAGGAAAAATTACTCTAGGTTGACATTTGATGTAAGTTCTTTCACACTCAGGGATGTGTACCACTTTCTAATTTAACAGTGTTTTTTAAATACTTTCTGTATGTTAAGTTTTAGACTAAACCATGACTATGTATCACTTTGTTGTGCCCATATGCCATAACAAACTGATACATTTCTATTTAGGGATATTGAAGTCACTCCTAATTTTTTATATATTCTAATAGCCACCAAGTACTTTCTGCCAAAAGGCCCTCCTAAAAGACTGTGATACTTTCCTACTAACTAGCCATGTATAAGACTACCTATTTCTTTTTTTAGAGTGTGTGTGTGTGTGTGTGTGTGTGTGTGTGTGTGTGTGTGTGTGTGTGTAGAGAAGAATAATATTACATTTGAATTCTATACCACTGTATCTAGAATTAAACTTATTTTGCATCTATATGCAAAATTCTATACTAGTGAATTAAAAATAACCTTGACAACTGAGGCATTAAGTTGAAGAGTAGATTCACTAATCTACTTTTTGTTCTATCTTTCCTATATATTTCTATACTCCCCCTTCTTTCTTTTCAACCCCTTTCTCCAAACCTAAGAATGTAAGATAAAGGAAAAGAGAGACATCGCCGACTACAACTTTGTTTTCTCTCTAAATAAGACCCATAATAACTTGTTACCAACTCCCCTTGACAATAACCCTCTATAGACCAAGAAAGCAACCAAATATCTACCTGATATCCCTTAAAGGAAATGGGGAGTCATTCTCTTAAGGTTTTTTCCGGCTAATTTGGGATGAATATTACCTTCATAGGGACCCAAATAAAATTGAGGAATTGGTTAAACAAGCTAGGAATGGTATTTGTGGTCCAGTTTCTAAATGTTGAGAAATTCCAGGCTAATTAGAGTCCTGTGTAGGACAGTCTGAAATGCTGGACCAATTGGGATTTTAAGCTTTCTTTGAAAGTGTCCTGGGAAGGACTATCTACTTCTTGTGAGGGCTCTTGAACCTTCTGGGTCCTTCCATCCTCCCATTCTTTCATATCATTCTCGATGATCCGCCAGAGTCCAGCAGGACCCAGCACCTGTCCCCATCCCCCACTGGGTGGAGTCTCTCAAAGGACATCTATGTTGGGCTAATATCTATTTATAAGTGAGTATATACCATGCATGTCTTTCTGAGCCTGGATTACCTCACTCGGGATGATCATATCTAGTTCCACCTATTTGCCTGCAGTTTTCAAGATTTCCTTCTTCTTAGTAGCTGAGTAGTATTCCGTTGTGTAAATGTACCACAGTTTCTTTATCCCATCAAGGATGGCAGATCTGAACCCAAGGGGGTCTGTATAAACTGTTGCACCAACCAAGCACAATGCATACAGTAAACCTAGACCCCCTGTTCAGCTCTAGCTAATGGACAGCTCACTCTCCATGGTTGTGGGAGGAGCAGAAACTGCCTCTGACAGGAACTCTGATGCCCCCTATTTGATCACTTCCCAGTGGTGGAGAGGCACACAGAGGGAGAGGAGGCAGGCTATACTGGATGAGACCTGATAGGCTGTGGGCATATGGGTGAAGGTCCCATTCTGTCAACGGTCTAGGGAGGGGAAGAGGGAAGGAACTGGGAATGGGAAGATACAAGTAAAGGGAAAACAGTCAGGATATAATCTGAATAAATTATAAATTTTTAAAAATTTAAGAGTATCTATTTCTATTTCTCTTACTCATTTTGGACATTTAGGTTGTGATTTTTAAATTAAAAAATATCAAGATGACCTACAATATTTTATAGCTTTAAAATGATCTAATTTCAAGACGCCAGTGAGAGTTGCATTATTAGCAATGAATGTAACCAAAGATAAACATCTGCTGTTTCATCTGAGCTTATGAACATGAATTATTCTCTTTGTACTGTACATGACTTCTCCTGATGAGAATGGGTGCATCATAGCATCGTATTCATGATGTTAATGGCCTTGACTGTCAGAATCACCCACCTCCTCTTCCTGTGAGCCTCCACTTTCCTGGCCATATTTGACCTCTTTAAGGTTCTGATTCAGTGTCTCCCTGAAGGTCCCTGGAGCAAAGGGTGAGTTCCCAGCCTGGTGCTACTGGAAGGCAGTAAAAACCCTTTGGGAGGTGGAACAGCTGGGATATCTACAGATGAGTGGGGCATGCTCTCAAATAGAGTTATATTTTTTTCTCTTTAAATTGGCCTAGTGCTATTATGCACTGCCTTGCCGCACGCCCCCAAATAAACTTCTTTATGGATTAATTTGTTCAGGCACTTTGTTTCAGTGATGGAAAACTGACTTACATGGGCATTTGAAGAAAGCAGAATTTCCAACTAATGGCACCCAGATGCTCACTGTAGTCCTTACTATTAATTGTCACTGAAATCCATAATCAGTCATTTAGGATGAGTGTGCTAATGAGTTTATCCCCAGGAAACTTCCTGCCCCTGGCAAAGGATTACCTCCAAAATTAGAGGTAAAATCCCAGAAGGTTCCCAAAGTTACCATGCAATCATTAGCTACGCGGGTGTTCTTTTTTCTGTGTGGTTATTTTAGCGAACTTCTCAAACCCATCCCTGGAGATTATGCACTCAGAAACTTAGGAATTTATACTTTTTGAGATTCCATAGTTGATTCTAACTGAGAGACAGACCAGAATCTTCATCCTGCAGGGGCTACCCTGTAGGAATCAGGCCCGACTGGGCTGCCTGCCTGTCTTGCTGTTTCATGTCCTGTTTCTAGCTGCTCCCATGTCTGTGTTTATCTTGGTTAGCTAGTCATGTTTACTGCTCTGAGAATGCACCCCTCCCTTCCTCGAGACTTTTCCTCCTGTGTGCAATCACCTCTTGAGGGATTTCACCTGGGAGAAGGATTCTTGTTTTGCTGCCTATAGAAGGCTCTTTGGAACTCTGGGAAGGAGAAGAATAAACCGCTGTCGTGGCTGCTGCTGCAGCTGCTGCTCTCCTAGCATGAAGGACCCGCTGTGTTAGTGTGTGTGTGTGTGTGTGTGTGTGTGTGTGTGTGTGTGCGCGCGCGCGCGTGTGTGTGTGTGTGTGTGTATGTGTGTGTGTGTGTGTTTTAAATCCGCAGTCCCTCGCCCTCGACTTGGTACTGCGGTGGTGGGGGCACCACACTACCCTAAATTTAGGATCCACAGGCTTGCTTCAAGCAATACCATTTATCTATTTTCTTCCTAAAACAGCAACTGGTACGCCTAAGGATAAGAAAGCTAACACAACATGTCCTTACTATGCTGCAGGCACTATTTGCAGATTGCCTATCTTCACATTCCCATGAGTCCTAAGACTCAGTTTCCCACCTGAAAAAAAACTGAATTGGTACCAAGTATTTACAGAACAGTAACTGTTGTGACTGTAGTGTTATTTTAGTCAGAGCTTTTCTCCTCATTACAACTCCAGCCTTGATGTTTTGAAATTCCATATAAAGAGAAAGCAGAGTTAAACGCCCTAGTGGACTTTCCAGTGAGCCACATCTTGATGTTTACTTTTCAAAGCAGTTGTATGATCTGGGGAAACACTGTGTATATCTGAAAACCTGTTACTGGAAGAAAGAAAATCCCGCCTCTCCAGAAACTTTTCCTTCTCTCTTTCGCTTTGCGAGTACCCTGTGGATTCTGAGAAAGCTACCATCAACTGGACATCCGGACTGCTTCTGTAGTGGCCACAAGTATGGCGTCAGTTCTGAGAGTGAGACTTGGTTTCAGATTCTCCAGACTCTATCAAACCCAGCTGCACTCTGCTGAAAATGGGAAAATCCCAGTCAAAACCTACTACCCAGCCACAACTCCAGCTCCAAGCTGAAGCACTTGTAGTTTCAGAAATATACGCAGAGAGAGATTGGGAATAAATCCCTGGATTGTGACTTAATCAGAAAAGTGACCTTTGGACTCTTGAAAAGATGGGAATTTCAAAGTGAAGATGTTAGGCAGCAATTCGTCAAAGTAGAGCAAATCCCCATGCATTGACTGATCACCACGGAGCAGACTTATCAAAGTAGCACAGAGTGATAAGCTGGTGTGCGGATGTGATCTCAGGCCATGGTCATCATGGGGAGGGTGTAGTGGGTCTCACTTGACTTGCCCATATGAACTCCAGCTCTGTCATGGAATTGGGACTGCTTTACCCATTCCAAAGGCAATGTCAGGGAATACTGTGTGTAAGAGCCCTTGTACAAGGCCCAGTTGGTTGATAGTCCCCCATGAAATGAGAGAATGAGAAAGGCTATTTAATCATCACCTGAGAGCCTAGCCACTCTCTCTTGTGCCCACTTCTTTTGCCACCACCATCCCCAGCCTTGTGTAACTCTGTCCCAACTGCCCTATAGTCTCAGTACGTACTAGAATGTATAGTTGGTAGAAGGTCAATTGACGATGGCTTCACGGAAATCATTAACCATGCTAAGTAGATTTTTTTTTTTTTTGGTGCAAAATAAGTTTAATTTTGATACATTGGTATAGAATTCAAATTTAAGATTATTCTTCACACACATTATATATATACATATATATATTTCTCTTTTGTTATTTATTTTTATTTTTTAAATTTTATTTTATTAGTTTATTCATATTACATCTCAATGGTTATCCCCTCCCTTGTCCCGCTCAAACTATGGCACCAGCCAAGGACAATACAGGCCGTAAACTTCAAACCCCTACCCAGATCTAGCCAATGGACAGGACATTCTCCACAGTTGAGTGGAGAGTGGGATCTGACTTTCACACGTACTCTGGTGCCTCATATTTGAGGTGGATTCTTTTTTTCTTCAGCAATGTAGCATTTGGGGGTTCCCACACTTCTGCAAGTGGTTCCAATAAATTCACTTGTTCACCAAGCTAGACATGGGTGAAATAATTACTTGGGGATGTTGTTGGTGCCCAATCTGGGATGAATAGAGAAAGTTAACCCATTGTGCAGGTGGGAGATCCCGGGAGACTAATCCAGGGCACACTCACACACTGTGAGAGCAGAGTGTACAGAGGCATGGGTAGAGTGAATCAACCTACTGTCCTATGCAGTTCTTTCACCTCCTACAGCATCAGAATGGAGCAGACCAGCCACACGGCATCTTTCATGCTCACTTTTGATTCTGTTCTCAGTCCTAACAGTCTCAGCAATGAATCCTACTCATGGGAAGGTGTGTGTGGGGGTGTGGGGGGGTGTGGGGGGGTGGGTGTGTGTGTGACGCGTGCACATGCACATGTCTATGTGGTGCATATGTGTATGCATGTGGAGGCCAGGGGTCTATGTCCAGTGTATTCCTTGATCATTATCCACCTACACTTTTGAGACAGGGTCTCTCACTAAACCTAGAGCCCACCAATTAATTCACCCAGGACACTCCAGGAATCTACCTGTCTCTGCCTCTTCTGAGCTGGGATTACAAATCTACAACACCACACACAGCTTTTAGGTGGGTTTTGAACTCAGATTTTTTTTAAAGACTTATTTATTTATTTATTAGGTATACAGTGCTCTGCCTGCATGTACACCTGCAGGTCAGAATAGGACATTATATCACATTATAGATGGTTGTAAGCCACCATGTGATTGCTGGAAATTGAACTCAGGATCTTCTGAGGAGCAGTCAGTGCTCTTAACCTCTGAACCATCTCTCCAGCCCCCTTGAACTCAGATCTTTATGCTTATGTGTAAGCACCTTGCCCACTAAGCCATCTCCTTACCCAGAAGGTGCTAAAAAGTAGATGAGTTGGCCAACTAGAATGTGCATCCTTGTCGAAAGGGACACACCCAATCTCCAAGCAGGGGGCTGGGTGCAGGAAGCCCAGTGCACTGCCCTCCCATCTATCTGCACTGAGCAGCATCAGTGAGCATCAGAAAGCTGCGTTTCCTTCCACTCCTGGGTCCTTCATTTCTCCTCACATCAGCCGAATTATATTTATGAGAAGGCAAGGGGTCATCAGAGTAAAGCCATCAGAGGAGAAAAATGAACCAGTAGAGCTAGGCTGCAGCAACACGTACTTTCACAGGGGAGGGGGAAATGCCAGTGAAGGTTCTGCTCCCAAGAAGCAGAGATGAGTGTGCTGCTCGGCTCCATCAGTGGCTGGGGTGGCTGTAAGCAGATTTATAAAACCCAGATCATTTTGAGTTTGTTTTTTTCTTTTTCTGTTTCAGTAACAAAGAAAAATATAGTTGAACTTCTCTGTCTCTCTCTGTATGTCTCTGTCTCTCTTCTATCTCTCTGTCTCTCTGTGTGTCTATCTGTCTCTCTCTGTCTCTCTCTCTCTGTCTCTGTCTCTGTCTCTCTCTCTCTCTCTCTCTCTCTGTCTCTCTCTCTCTGTCTCTCTCTGTCTCTCTCTCTCTCTCTCTCTCTCTCTCTCTCTCTCTCTCTCTCGCTCTCTCTCTCTCTCTCTCAATGTAGCATTAGCTGGCTTCCTCCACAATAAGCCACCAAATAGACCGAACGCCTGAGAAGTGGAAGCAGGGAGGACAGCCCAATACCAAAATTAGAACCACGTCCTGGGAGGCAGCAGAATCCTGGATTCTTCACAAAATCTGTCCTCCAAATCTGGATTCCAAAGCACTGCTCTTTTGCTAAACTGGCAGCAGTTGCCACTAGGAACCTCAACTGTGGCTTTTACTTGTCAATGTAGGTCCCCCAGCAGTAAATCAATACTTGAAAAATATCTGTTGCTCCTTCTGTGCAGCATTGGGCATTCCCAGTCCTTTCTAGTTCCACCTCTGCTTCTCCTTTCCCTACTTGTCACTTTTTTTTTTTAACGAGGCAACACTCTAACGAAGGGAAAAACAAGGCCAAGCAAGTGTTGCCTTATTTCACAACTGACAGGAATAGATCAGCTGAGCTCAGCCGTTCTCTTCATTTGATTGGCTTGTGATGGGACTCTCAGCGTTCAAAAACATCTTCTAAGCATCAAATCATCTTCCTTGTTCTTCTCCTGATGCGACACTTGTCAACAGCCGGCATCCTTTAGGGTGGTGCTCTCAGGTGGGATGAAGTGCTTGTCCCTGTTCCTGCCCTTTCCACAGACCTCCAAACATGGGAGAATACGCTGTGAGTGAGCTTGTTTAGCTCAGCAGTCCTGGATATTCAGCTGACAAGGATGCTACCAGGGAAGTAACCAAGACCAGGATAAAGAGGGAATGGACAGTGCCGGGTAGGTACTTAGTCACTGACTTGAATTGAATGGAATGGACTCAGAGGCAGATATGAATACATAACTCCTTCTGTCCTGTGACTGGTTCATCCATTCAAGGGAGAAGAAATGCTGAACACCAATGTTTGACTTCCAGCAAAACCAGGCAGTCATGCTTAGAACATGTCAGATTAAATGTATATCCAGTACTGTGATAGGTCCATATATTTTATTTAATTCATATTTAATACAACTTAAACTGTATATTGTCACCCTTACCATAAATCAGGACACTGCAGGCTCAGAGGAATTTAGAAACACAGAGACCTAAAATTCAAACATGTGTCTTTGCATTAAAAAGCCCAGAGTTCTTCCTATGTCACCAAATCTCCTCTAGAATTTACCTGCACATACTTTGCACAGATTGTACAATATAATAGCTTGGAATTAAAGTCAATTTAAGGAATAATCTGTAAGCAAAACAGCAGCAAGGACATAAGCATTTACTAAAATGGGCATATATATTTTACTCCATTGTATTAGGCAAACCTATGAATATGAAAGCCTGTACTTTTTGTTTTAAGCAAGTCATATTACTTGAATGAATTACATGAAACTTAAAAGTATGCTATGTAATTAACAATTTGTAGAATTTTTATAGTTCCATTGAATTTTATGATAAAAAGGAGTTTAAATTAAAAATTAGTATGTTAAAAACTTTTAAGACAAAGTAAATCTTAAATTGCTGGTAAATTTGATATTTAAAAACACAATAAATACTGCAGAGATTGATGCACTAACCAAGGACCACGCATGGTGAGGACCTAGACCCTCTGCTCAGATATAGTAGATAGGCAACACAGTCTCCATGTGAGTCCCATAATATGGGGAGTAGGGACTACTTATGACACAGACTCCAGCCCTCACACATTGATCACTTCACCCTGGGCCTTGCCAGGCCACAGAGGAAGAGGATACAGACAGTCCAGATGAGACTGGATAGGCTGAGGTCAGATGTTAGGGAGGAGAGCTCCCTTTTCTGAGGACTAGGGGAGGGAGGGAGAGAGTATGAGGGAGGGAGGGGGCTACAACTGGGATGTAAAGTGAACAAATAAAATAATTTTTTAATGCTAGAAAAGAAGAGGAGAATGTTTAAAATACTTGAGAACAAATGCTTCTAAAAAGCAAAAGTAAATAAAAATAAAAACAATATATAAGTGGAGTGATACTGTTGCTAACTAGCACCCTAGAATTTGCATATTTGAGGATAAGTTAATAGTGTCCTAATAAAAAGATGGCCTGAGAATGTTATAGGAATTAGCAAGAGGAATGTGCTGAGTGCATGCAAACTGAGCTTTCCAGAGTTGAAATACCCTTAGTTGCAGAGAAGCAACTGTGAGATTCTTGCAGAGGGAAAAGAGCCAACATAAACTAAAGAGCATCAAACTAATGCTTTGGGATCCATCAGATGCTAACATATCATTAGAAAAGGTTTGTACCAGATATAAAATGCTATAAATATATCTGGACAACAATACACGAACATTAATCAGAACAAAATAATTATTACTGATATTATTAGTAATCATTGTATCAGAGTATATATAATCACATGATAAATAGTGTCCTCAATGTGCTATGAGTACATATAGCTATGTACAGCTACAAACTGTTGTATGAAGTGCTTCAGCAATTGGTGTACTATGTTCTCAACTTTTACATATTAAATAACTAATTTAAGAATTTTACTCATTCAGCCTTACTCAAAAGGTCATTTTCCCTGTTCATAGGTTATAACTATAACCTATGTAAAAAAATATCCATAAAAGCCATCATCATAATTTGTAAGTGGATGCTCAGTTTTTATGAGAAGTAATAAGCATTGCATCTTAATTAATCCATACTTTGCTTAATAATTTATTTATGAGGCTGGGAAGATTCCTCGGTGGTGAAAGCACATGTCATGCGAGCAGAAAGTGTGAGGGCTAAAGTTCAGATTTCCAGAATGTCTATAAAGTACCCAAAAGATGTAGAGACACCCCTGAAATGCCAGTGTTCCGAGGGCAGAGACAAGGTACTCTCAGAACAAGATGGATAGCTGGTCTAACCATAAGGGTCACTTGTAGGGTCAAGAGAAGAACTCAGCCTCAATATATAAGGTGGAGAACAATCCAAGAAGACTCCCAGCATTCACCTCAGACCTCCACTTCCAAGTACAAATAAATACACTCACACTTCTGCACACATATACAAACATGCATACACACAGACATGCCATGCACAGCCCACACATACACATGAAAATGGTAGTAATGGTTTTCTTATTTCATCTATAGCATTAATTTACCTTTTAAAATTAATTATCCACACACTCCATATTATTTTCATATATTATGCTTAACACTTTGTAGATAGATAATAGACATATAAATTGGCCTTTATCTAACTAGCCAAAATTATTTCTGGTGTCTTTTCTTCAAAGCAGAGCTCTCCAATCATCTGTTTTTGGAATGGGAAGCAACATTTGAGAAAACATATTAGATAAACATAGTAATTTTCAGTAGTTGAACATATTTATTGTGGATGTTGCTATTCTTAGCAATCATTATCTTAATACTTTCAAGCTGTCCAGATCTATGCTTGTAAGAAATGGCAGTGTTTATTTGGGATTTTTAAATCTCCTGCGCATCTTTAAAACAGCATGCAGAACTTTGATGATCGTGAGTGAACCTTAAACCCTGTGTCAGCAATCGGGATTATTATAATATTAATTGGAGTTCCATTTCTGAAGTTTATTGCCATTCCAGAAATAGGGAAAAGAAATGATCTAAGTTAGACCCCAAGAATAAAAGAAATCACTGCTTGGTAGTATTACTTCATTAGCCAAATAAAGATAGGCTGGATAAGAAAACATTTTTGTCTCTTGCCAGAGGGCAGCCTCCGTAGCCCACTCATGTCCTAATCTAAATCCTGTTCTTAACTGAGAGTCTTCATCAAGGGTTGGGCAAATATGTCGTAGCTAAGAGCCAAGCACCCCCACTAAGGTTTCTGTGCTATTAGTCTTCCAGAAGGTGGGTGAGGTAAAACAGCCCCCAGGAGTTGCAAAGTCATGCAACACCCGCCTTCACATTTCTCTCCTTTCTTCTTGTTCCCTCAGAAAGGGTGGCAGATGATATTTTCAGACCTAGTGTCACGGGCCCACAGACCTCTGAATCCTGCATCTCCAATAAGCCGTACACCAGGGACAGTATTGCAAATCAATTAGATCCATCTCACATTTCAAATTAAGTTACCTGATCTCCAACATGTCTTCTGTCCTCGAAGAACAATACATTCATCTTCATGGTTCCTTGACAGAAATTGGGCAGATAGGGGCTGAAGATGCTTCTCTGCCTCTAAGTAACTGATGCTTAGCAGAAGGGACACCGCCACCCCCCCCCCCCGCCTGTCTCTGCTCTACATTACATGGCACTTTTATGGACTCTGCTGCATTAAACAAATGCGAAAGTTCCATAGGTGTATCCAAATTAGTGAACGCCTCCTCAAGTTTCTATGAAGCTTTGGGAAGAGAGCAGGAGAATTGTGGGAAGATGACTAGAAATACATTCCACTTTGTCTCTGTGATACCTTCATGTTGAATCAAATGCTAACAGTTCTGTTCAGATGTGAGAGGAACATAATTTTACACGTTACATGCCATCTCAGAAGTATCAGAGATCTGGAACGTAATACAAAGAATGAACATGTAGAAATGGGAGATAAGTATATAAATGGTTGCAGAATGTGACCAAGACTCTATTTGGACATAAAAAAAAAAATGTTCAAATTTTCCAGTGAGGTGGCTGGCTGCCTTGGTTAGTCAAGAAGGTGAGTAGCTCATTAAACGTACAGTTAATACCTGTGGAGAATTTCCTACTATGCAGAAAACTCCAAGCAAATCACTGAGAAAAGCAATCATGAAAAACACGGCCCTGTCCACATAAACCAAACAGAGAGATTGTAAATGCAGACTATTTCAGCGTCGTCTGACTGTGCAGTTTCACTGAACCAAGAGATCATCCACTCACCAACTGAACAGAAAAAAAAAAAAAAAACAAAGTAAATGCATTATATTTCATGGCTATGTAAGCAATTTTCTATTGACATGTTTATTATTTAGCAAAATAATTTCAGAAAACTCTATTTATAAGACTTTATTACATATATTAAATATTTCTATTTTGCTTGCTTATATTACAATGATTCAGTAAACTGAATAAAAAAATAAGTATCCCAGTATTCTAGCCATTCTGAGTATTGCCTTTGGCTCAAGCACACATCATTATAAAGAGTGAGCAAGCTGTTTGCTTATTAGTTTCTCAATATCCAGAGTTGATAACGTTACTGGACAATTTATGGAACACTGAAGTGCTCAAATGCACTTAAAACACTCTCGGTTTACATACTTTAATGCAAGCACCTAGAATATGCTTTTTGGTTGGCACCTTTGACTCTGTTCTTCAGACTAAGGTAGGCACAGAACCCCTCAGTATTGCAGATAATTGAGTTTCAGCGCATTTATTTAGAAATCAACCTTGAAGTGGAATGTCAGGAGTGCTTACAGATATACTGTCTTGCCAAACTACACAGCCAGCATTATGAGGTCGTAGAGAGGCACTCACACCCATTAATCACATGAATTATTTCAGCACATTCAGCTCATTTAGCTATTATACATTGACACTTAAGGATCAAATCCCCCTTCGATTTGCCCATTTTGTTGTTCTAGGGTGAAGCAGGCCGTGTTCCCACACCTTAGTTCTGAAGCCTGAGTCCTGCTAGAGTTCAACCAAGGTGCCCTCCTCAGCATCACAGCACAATAAGGAAACCAGACACATCCACAGTGTGACAGCACCCAGAGCATCCATTGGTAGCCACACTGGGATTAGCATAACAGGAGAAATCAAGGTAGCTTGGCATTACCAAAGCAATGAGAAATGGTTTCAGGGAGAGAAAGATTTATACAGAAATTGCAGTGAGAAGTTTGGTGAGGGTTTTAAGGAGGTACTCTAGTCCTGATTGTATGTCTGGTTGGTTGGGCGTTTTTGTGAGTACTGTATTTATATCATTTCCACCCTAACCTTTCCTCCTCCAGCTCTTCCCATGATTCCCTTTCAAATTCATGACCTCTTGTTTGTTACATATATGTACACACACACTCACACACATTCATGCACATGCACACACTCGCGCACGCGCACACACACACACACACACACACACACTACTGCCTCATTTAGTGTTGCTCATTTGTGTATGCACTGAAGACTGAACACTTGGGATCAGATAATCCATCAGGGAGTTCATGTCTGGGGAAGACTGATTTTTCCCACTCTTAGAAGTCATTCATTGAAGAGGTAATAGTAGGACCCACAGGGTCCTGGAAACCTACAAGAAGAACTTTATGACAGGCAGATCTGGATCCTGGGGTCCTCCTCAAACTAAGGCACCAGCCAAGGAGAATATAGGCAGTAAGCTTCGAACTCCTACCAAGACCTAGCCGACGAACATGACACTCTCACACGAACTTTGGTGCCCCTTTTCTGACCATGTCCCCCAGATGGGGAGACCTGGTGGCACTCAGAGGAAGGATAGCTAGTTACCAAGAAGAGACTTGATATTCTGAGAGCATATATAGGGGGAGGAGGTCTCCCTCAATCACAGACATAGGGGAGGGGAGAAAGGGAGAAATGGGAGGGAGGGAAGAATGGGAGGAAACAGGGGAAGGGCTAACAATCTAGATGCAATATGAATAAATTAATAAAAAAATAAAATTAAATTAAAAAAGAAGTCATTCATTGACTGCAGCTCTTCTTCTAGAGGTGGGTTTTATGAAATGTCCCGCACTCACATCTTGATGTCACCTGGTGCTGTCATCGTGTAGATCTTGTCTAGGCGACCACATTAAGATTTGTCTTTTCCAGTGGAGTCTCACTGAACACATAAGCTACTCTTCAGTGGTCCCATGGCCAGGAGCAGTTGGCCAACACAAAACAAACTCGGTGATGTTTGTTTTGTAGAGTTTTTGTCTCATAAAACTTCCTTTTTGTAAATTTTTTTTTTTGTCTTATTGCTCTTTTGCTTGTATATTTTAGGTTTGGGTTTTATGGTTTTGTAGGGGTTGTGTATGAGTTTGTTGATTTGTTTGTGGGGTTTTGTTTGCTGGCTTTTTAAAGACAGAGAGAGAAAGGGCATGGAATTGGGTAGGTAAGAATGGGGAAAGTGTGTGGGAGGAGTTGGGAAAGATCAGAAAACCTTGTATAAAGGTGTTGTATAAAAACAATTTTTTTTTTCAATTAAAAGTAGTTCATGGGCACTGCTTCATGTCATACATAAAGAGGCTATCTTTCCTCTGATATCCTTCTCTTCTGGCTTTTATTCCACCACCCCTAGACAACGGTCCCTGAGACTGAGAGATTATGTTATAGGTTTGTCAATTGGGGATGAGACCCCCCCACAGAATGTTCTCTGCATGTTGACAACTTGTGGGTTTTTTTTAATGTAAAAGTCTCCACCTGTTACAAAAAGAAGCTTCTTGGATGAGGTGGTAAAGTACACTTATTTGTGGATATAAGGATATTTTAAAATGCAGTTGGAAAGTGACAGTAGTGGTTCTTCTCGACCCCATGACCTCAGTAGATATGGGTACTTCGCTAGATTTACACTACTGTTCAGGAATACCCTTCTATTGAGCAGACTTTAAGTCCGTAAGATATAAGTGGCTCTATTTCACCCTTGCATATATTTCGCCATGCTGGCTGGTCAGGGTTACAATTCATAAGCATCACAGTTAGGTAAGACGGTTACTTGCGTCTTTTTCCCTTTGTAGTTTTCACAGCACTAGTTAGCATTATTAAGAGAGCTAGTCCTCAGGGAAGGAAGCTTCTGGGTCAGTTTCTGCTCAATGCTTCCAAGTCCTGTGTCCAAAGTGTGTAGTGTCTTCAGCAATAGGGTCTTACCTTCAACTTCTGGGAGGCAGCAAGAACAATGGTAATGGTATATATTCTTTTGGGGAATCTCTTGCACCCCTCTGACCAATGACAACATAGATTTCCCACACCTGGCACAGGGATTTTGTTAGATTACCTATGGGTTTTGGGACTGCATCATCAGTACAAATGGCATAACATATATATCTTTAAATAAGTGTTAAGTGGTTTCCTATGACTCTCTCAATCAGTCTTAGTGTACTTTGTGCCTCCTCCTTCCTTCTTCCTCTGTATTGTCCTCCTCCCATCCTCAGATAACTCCTGCCCCGTGTTTCCCATTTCCCCTTCACAGTAGTGTGTCCTACCAACCTCCTCTCCAGAGATCCCACTACTCCCTGCCCCATGGTCCTTTTCTACCTTACTGGGTTCCACAGTGGTTCCAGCTTATATAGTCACATCTGAAGACTCTGAACTGGGATTCACAAATAAAAGAAAACATGAAGCACTTGTCTTTCTAGTCTGGGTTACCTCACTAAATATATTTTCAAGTTACATCAATTTGCCTGCATATGATACAATTTTATTTTTCTTTCTATAATATGTATGTGCCACATTTTCACGATCCATTCATGAGGTGAAGGACATTTAGGTTGTTTCCATTTGCTAGCTATAGAGCAGCAGTGATCGTGGCTGCACAAGTCCTGAGGAGTAAGATGTCAAGTCCACTGCATAGCTCAAGGATTGGTATAAGTAGATCATATGGGAGATCATATGGGAGATCTACTTTTAGCTTCCTGAGAGTTCTCCACAGTAACTTCTTCATGCACTTTTTCCACTATAGTGGAATTCCTTATAGTATTGATCTTTTTAAGTATGGACCATGATGGTTGAGGAAGGAAAAGCTGTCATGCTTATTCCAGCAGGGGGAGCCTGCAGAGCCTCCAGAAAGACTTCATTGTCTGGGGCCCCTCTCAGTGCCTAGATACAAGAGGATTTGGCGGTGGACCCCGAAAGAGAGGATGCCCAGGAAAGAGCATCACTGTATTAGTGTATTATTGACAAATTAGAAAAGAAAAGCAAGCCTAGATGTGTCCAGGGAAGTCAGGCGGGCATAATGGGTAGGCTGAGGGTGAGACCAGACAAGGCAGCTGCAGAACTTTCTCAGACATCTTAGATCCTTAGCATACAGCCATTTCCGGGTACTGCAGAAGTAGAAGGGAGTTGAGCCCAGCGGAGGAGGGGCATCACTTAAGGAACAAATGAGTTTTAAAAAGAATACGGTGGTGCAAGTCAAGTTACTTATCCAGAAATTAGCAAGATGGGTAATATGCCCTGGCACTGCCACTAAACAAACTCCAAACTTTGTGTATGAATTACTTAATATCTTGAGACCATAGTCACTCTGCCTGTAAATTGAATATGTAGGGTAAATCTAAACAACAGAAAGTTGACTTCAACAAATGTTTTTGAGTGCCAACTAACTGCCAAGCACAACTTTTGAAGGGTGTGATAAGGTAGTTCTAACCAGGAGTGCATGGACGCTGGCTATACAGCATGCTTTCTGGTTCATTTTCCAAACCCTAAGTATGGGTACCCATGAACCACCTGTTAGCTAAAACTAAGAGAGACCTATCAACACTTTGAGAGCCAAAAATTACAATGGGCCTGCACCACATGCCACCTTCTGCTACCAGGAATTTGAAAGTCCTAATGTCTATCATCTTTCCATTACATTTATGGTGTGCAAAAAAACAAAAACCACAGGAACAAGACAAGTTACAGAGCACCTATTGGGCGCATGGTAAGCAATTGAGTTTTCACATGTATAATCTCATTTAACCCTGATAGCCTATGGCTTAGATACTTTATTTTACAGGTGAGAAATTGAAACTGAGAGGTAAACGTGATTTCTCAAGGTTACTTAGTCCCAGTTAGCTTGAATCCAAGGCTCATATTCTTCCTGCAGTACTGCTATGTCAGCTTGCTGAAAATGGCATAATAGATAAACAAGATCAAAAACGGGGCTTCTCCTAAAGCTCAACATAAAAACATTTGACAGGAAGGCTGGCATCCTTCAGGTGGATTTCTAAATTTAAATGGAGTGTTATACGGATGGGAAACCAGGATAATGAATCTTCTATACAGCTAATATGTATGTGCAATTCAGTACATCTATTATACAGTTCACTTAAATAATTGTGTAAGTGCCAGGCATGGTGGCTTTTAATTCCAGCACTCAGGAGGCAGAGGCAGGCAGATCTTCGTGAGCTCAAGGCCAGCCTGGTCTACAAAGTGAGCCCAGGACAGCCAGGGCTACACAGAGAAAACCTGTCTCAGAAAAACAAAAACAAACAAACAAAAAATAAAAAAGCTTTGTAAGTCATACGTCTCACTGTTCACTGGCTCAGCACTTCCGGCTCTGCCTGCCAACCTGCATGACTCAATCATGAGGCATTCTAGAACGTTATGGGGGTAGTAAGGCTGCAGAAGTGAGATGAGAATGACAGGATGAGGTGCAAGGAGGGCAAATTCAGCTTGTGAACATGTTCCTAAGGAGGCTGCGAGCTTCTCACGACAGACATTCTCAAGAGGGAGAATGGAATTTGAATGTTAGCTGGGAAAACTTCCTCTCATTCCTCTCAAGCCACTGGCTGATGGGAGGCCATGGTGGTGGGGGGGGGGGGGGCGGGGAATGGGTGTGGCTCAGGCACTGCTGCTGGGTGGATGGTAGAAGCTGGAAAGCTCCAGGAGGCCCAGCTAGCATGAAGATGTCATACAGGGACGCCTACTGAATGTTAAAAAAGAAAAACAGAATCTCAAGCAAAGCAGGGAGAGTTCAAAATAAGGCTTCAATCCCAACAGAGAAAATGGAGTAATAGCAAACCAAGGGGGCAGCTCGGCTCGAATGTAACACAAACCACAGTAAGAGTTCAGAACCTCCTGATGTTTTATAGATGGTGAAGAGTCCACCTCAGATTCTCCGGGTCTAGAGCAACAGGAAAGATTCGGGACCCACAACCAGGGACGGCAGTAGGGAAAAGGTTTTCTATCAGCTTCCTGCAAGTTTGCTTAGAATGAGCTTGAGAACTGAAATGTCCCTAATCTGGAAATGAAGATGTTCAGTGCATAAAGCTGCATCAGTCTGGTGGGGGATGACACATCACAACATGCTTCTGTTTTATATGCATCCATCTTATAACTAAACAAATAATATTAATTGTGTTGTTATCTTGGGTATAATAAAGTACCTCAAATGCTTTTATTCATGTTTTTGTCATTACAATAGCTGATATTAATTCACCATACACTTTTATTAATGTTATTGTCATTGAAAATGCAATAAAATTGTAATGCTGTCATACAGACATATTCTTGAATCGCTATGTCAACACCATTGCAAAACCAATGAAAAGGTAATAACACTGTAAGATTAAGTGTGTAGTTTAATAAAATGGGTTTCGGCTTTCACCAGACTAGCAATACAAAAAAGAGAAAGAAAGAAACCTCAATCCAATTTGCCCTTGACTTTATGGTGTTTCAACATGTGCTCAGAAGTGTTTGTAAAAGCTTTTCTGTTTCACGTTAGCTTATGTTCAATAGTTCACATTAATGCCAACTCAATCACATGACTGAAACAATTCTCTTTAGCTCTTGAAATAAAGAGCTAAATTGCAGCTCACCAGTGCCTTACAACAGAGTACTTCACAGGAGACACATGAGGACACAAATTACAGGAATTCTCTAGAAATGTTTAAAACATCCTTTGTCAAATCCACTCAGGGAAAAACCTTGGTGACAGCATTATAGTACCGTTTGTAATGTTGCCCTTGCCAGAAAAATGTATGTTCGCTGGAGCTCCTGAAGCCATTCCATTGTTTCTACTCTGTGTTGACTGTTGAGAAGATTCACATCTGCAAATGAATAATTGCTACATACCAGGAGCCTTCACAGCCTATCTCATCATTAACTGCAGCTCATCTATGATTAGAGGTGTGACTGTGCCTGCTTTTTTAATAAATTAGCCAGAATCAGAAAAGGCCACGCAGGTGTTCCCTGTGCCTGCTTGTTTTCTCTCATACGTGGAGGCTCATGAAGAAAACATTGGGTTTACTTAAAATGTGATACTGGGATCCTTACTCATGGTTTGATATATTTGCTGACAGGATTTTCATCTTCCCTGAACAGATGTTTTTCTAAAATTCACTCTGCTGTGTGAGAACACAGACTGGGCCGTTCTGGGGGACAATTGAGAGCCATTTTAGCCTCAGTCAGGACCCCGATCTGCATCTATTTCTGTAATAACTTCCTCTGTACAGACAGAGTCCTTTTGAAAGTATGATACAAATTCAGGAGAAATCCACTTGTAATCCTTGCATTAAAGTTAAACCCACTAACTCCTTCATCATAGTCTATCGTGTTTAAATTGGTGCTTCAAATGCAATTTTCTGCTGGCATACTATTTCAACAGCGTCTCTCCTGTAGCAACACAACATGGAGAGTAGAAATCTAAAAATGAATACACAGGCATCTAGGGCTTGAGGATGTGGACTTCCTGGGGGGGTCAATGCCCTTTCCTTGCTCTGTTTGTCATTGTAACACTTGGTATTAGACAAGTGCCTCTTTCACCCGGTGCTCAGTCTCACCACCTGTGAAACGGCATGATAGGAATGCCACCTGCCTCAAAGGCTGCTGCATCCGTCTAGTACCTGATCAGTGCAAAACAGCGCTCTGGCTGAGTACTCTTTGAGGGGTAATACTGGCTGACAGGGAGTGTAGAGATCTCAAAAGAAATAATTTCTAAGCAGCCATTAGAAGCTTTAATTCCTCAAGAACAGTCATAGGGGAGGGGAATAAGGAGAAAAGGGGAGGGAGGGAAGAATGGGAGGACACAAGGGATGGGATAACCATTGAGATGTAACAAGAATAAATTAATAATAAAAATTTAAAAAAATAATAAAATAAATAAATAAAAGTGAACCATGTTAAATCATGGTTGATGTTAAAAAAAAAAAAAAAAAAAGAAGAAGAAGAAGCTTTAATTCACAGGTAAGATAAAAGCAGGAGTCTCCAGCAAACCAGAGCATACGAAGCAAGCATGAGCGAAGCGTGTACGTGATGGCCTGCTCAGGCCAGCACAGGGTGCTGAGCCTTTTACTAGACTAGGTCAAGAGCAGGTTTCCCCATCACTGCGATGCCAAGAGCAACGTGATCAAGTCTAAGTTGACAAAAATAACTCGGTTACATCCTGGAGAATGAAATACATAAAAGAAACTGAGACTGGGAAGTCTTTTACGAAACCGTTGATGCAGCCTGGACTGGGGCAGTGGTAGTGAAAAGGGAGTGGCGAGGACGGAGTTGACAAGGACTTGGAAGGGTCGTGAAAGGCACTTGCTCACCAACTGGATGAGGAGCATTTGAAGGAAGCGAGGATGACTCTGTATCCAAGAACTGAGGAAGCAAAACAGGAAGAGAAGCAAGTTGGGGAGGAACGATAAAGAGCCGGGCGCTATAGATGCTAAGTTTGGGGTTATCTGCAGGAAGAGAACCAAGTTGGGAACTGGAAGTACATTTCTGGTGTTCAGGATAGTGTTCAGGGTGGTGGGGAAATGGGAAAGTAGAAAAAAAAATGGGAAGAAGGTAGAATTAAAAGGAAAACAAAGAAGCCACGCATATCGGCACAGTCCAGCTATTTCCAGAACTGGAGAGATACCAGTCCAAAATAACTCTTCTATACCAACACGAGGGGCTGGCCAACATACCAGCACACCTTATGGACTCCCCCCTAATTTTTTCTTTCCCTTAGTAAGCATATATTAAGCATTCGCTATGTGCCAAGAACTCCCTTTGGCGTTTCTGTCTCTGTGCAAGAGAAAGTGGTCAGTAAGCAAGTAACGAAATAAACACAAAACATATCTGCACAAGATTGGACATGTCAACAGCCTGTCATGGATAGGAGCTGAAGGTCTTCCATTCCCTAAGGACTTAGCTAAGTCCTTAGCTAAAATAATGGTAGCTAGGGGTTAGGGGCTCATGAGGTCTCGCCTCTCCTTGATAATGGCTACTGGGAGAGAAACATTCTCTTCAGTAGTGTGATCGCTGATGTAGAATCCATAATCCTATACACAATCCCCCATAAAGATAACAGAGAGAGGCAACTAGAACAGAGATTAGTTGGGCAAAAAAGGGGATCAGTTGCCAGGGGAAGAGAGAGTAGTGGAAGTAAATATGCATAGGCTCGATTTTTTTTTTTTAAACAATTATACTTTATTATGAACTCACTAACAGAGCGTACCTCACTTACAACCTGACTAACCCGAATAATAGGAAAAGGAGATTAAGGAACACAACAATGAATCCTTAAGGATGTCTGTCCCGAGGAACGATTCACCTGGCGCAGTCAGCAGGACCTCTACAAACCTGCAATTCAACCAAAATTGCTGCTGGAACCTGAAACAGCCGCTGAGGCCCAGAGCCTCAGTTGGAGCCCAAAGTCTTGAAGCAGTGCTCTCTAGGAACATCTCTTGAAGTGTTGATGAACAGCCAAAACAATCCCAAGTCCTCTCCAAAGCCCCCTGCTTTGGGCTCATATATATCTCCTCTCAGAGTCTCTACTAGGATGTTTTCAGCTGGCAACATCTAAGCTCCCCCACGAAGTGGGTCAACTTCTAAGGGGAAAAACATCCTGCTCTCTCACAAGTCTGTTCCCCATCCCACACTTGGGATTAACACAAAAAACTTCGTCTCTCCTACAAATATGATTTTTAAAATCCATTATATACTATATAACATGATGAGTTGTTACCCATAACTATTACATTGAATAAAAACACAAAGTGTAATTTCAGTAAATTAATGCAAGGAGGAGGGAAAGGAGATTAACAGGCCACAAATGGAAGAGAGAGGAGAGAGTATTTATTTAAAATTGGGTAGTAGCAGGAAAGAAAGGCATTTTTCCCCTTTTACATGAAGATCTAATGTGCTGTAGCAAGCTGTGTGAAAATCTAGAGAAAGAGCATTTGAGGCACAGGGAAGAGCAAGTATGACAACTGCAAGAGAAACCAGCTGGATGTAACTGAGAATCAGCATGTCCCTGCCTGGCTCCAATAGGCTACAGGTTATCATGCTGTTGCTGTACTGCTTTCTTGTATTGTAAACTAAAAGCCCTGGAATTTTCCACACACTTATAGCCCCCTCTTTTTCCCCCCAAATCTATGTAAGCTGAATCCTCAATAAAGACAATATCTATGTTTAAAGCTCAGAAGGCACAATACCTAGTATCTGGGTAAGTGTTCTTCCTCCATCTTTTTATCTGTAAATGTGGATTAGGATATTTCCTGATCCTGTCACATTCTCAAATACTTCAGAGCTGCTCCCAGATGTTGCTTCCCATCTGGTGAGCAAAATTCGGAGTTATTTCTAGTCCTGCTGTGGTCAGTCAGAAGCTACAGCTATATATGCGAAGAGCAAACGGAAAGGCCAGATGCCAAGAGTCGCTCGCTGCTTGCAAATCTGATGGTTTTACTGAGACTTGAGTACCGAAGACTGTACAAAGCAATCCTCTCTGTTTGCCTTGCCACAGTTCTACACTTAAACATTATAATAATATTATTATTATCCCACAGGGGTGTCATGAGAATTAATGAGACATTATCAAATTACTTTGAGCTACTCCCCTGGGGGTACTAAATAAATGGTAAGCACTCCCCCTGAAGTGCCACTTTTGACGTTGATTTCTTGCAACGGGTTCCGCTGTCCGACAGCGCTGGAACGCACCCACCAACTGGTTTCCTATAGGCAGCAGAGTAGCCATCAAAAGGCAGTGGTTTTCAGTTCAAATAAATATGAATTGAAAGAGAACAGTCAGCAATCAGATACAAGTAGGCTACTCTTAGAAATCCAGTATTTATTAAGTGCTCACAGTGATCAGCATGAAGAGTTTCCCAGTGTAATATAATACTGCAAACACTGGATTTGGAAATGATCCAAGATTTTAGGGCCAGCTCTGTCACTAACTAGCTATGAGAGCTGAACAAATTGCTAAACTTCTGTGGGTCTCAAATGCAAACTAATGGCTGTCCTAACGCGGCCATCATCAGACAAGGCAAATCTATGGAAGGAGTAGAAATAGGCACACCGAAGGAGGGATGTTTCACAGCAGGGAGAAACTTGAGACCATCCATCACAGGACTGTCCTCTGCTCTAGTCTCCTTTGCCATTGATTAATATTAATTTCAGTATTAATTCCTGAAAAAAAAGAAGAATAAATCACCTTCCAAGCCAGACATAGAAGTGCACGAAACATTCCATCCTTTAAAAATAGGGACTTCGCCTTTCAGTGAGCTGTCCTTGCAGCAGGCACTCTTTCTCATTCTTAGATTTACATATATGAATAACTGCTCAACTGCTCCCCTAATCACTGGCTAACACAATGTATATAAAATAGTAAGTTAACCATCATGCAACATAATGCCCTTTAATTGTATGTTAAAGAGGGATTTTTATGGTTGCCCAGCTGTTTTCATCTGCCTCTACCACGCTCTCTGCTGTGTCCATCACTGAGATAGCTATAAAGTGGAAGACAAGGGAATAATAAAGATTCTGGTGCTTGTTACGTTCCCCACCCCCACCCCCGTCCGCCTCCCAAGTGCAGGATGTAGAAACCTGTAAGGGAACTGAAGTGTGGGTGGGTTCAGCCTCCCTCACTCCTTACCCCAAGAACTGCAATAGGGGCCTGAACTCAAAAGAAGAAATGTCTGCCTAGAGCAGACAAAAATACAAAGCGTCCCCCTACCCAGATCTAGCCAACGGTCAGAATATTCTCCACAGTTGAGTGGAGAGTGTGATATGACTTTCTCACGTACTCTGGTGCCTCACATTTGACCATGTCCCCTGGAGGGGGAGACCTGGTGGCACTCAAAGGAAGGACAGTAGGTTGCCAAGAAGAGACTTGATACCCTATGAGCATATACAGGGGGAGGTAATCCCCCTCAGGAAGAGTCATCGGGGAGGGGAATAAGGGGAAAATGGGAGGGAGGGAGGAATGGGAGGATACAAGGGATGCGATAAACATTGAGATGTAACAAGAATAAATTAATAAAAAATTTTAAAAAAAAAAAGAAAAAAAATACAAAGCATCACTTGTTAGGGAATTCAACACAAGCAGCAAATGTTGAGTTCCTGAGATTTCCAAGGTGCTTTGATAGTTGTTAACAATGGAAGTTGGGCAAACCATCTCGAACATAGAGTTCAGTGGTTGGGAGAGGTGGTAGGAAAAGAAGGACAGCAAGTCATTCTTACACCAAATTAAATTTTCAGCTCACTTCAGGGACTGAGTAGACGTCTAGACAACAGTTCCTCTTTTGCAAATGGTTGCAATGATTCAATGGGGGGAAAAACAATTTTGTAACTATAGTTCTTTCATTTGGGGTAGCTAGAATGTCTGGGAGCAGAAACTAGGCTTAAAGCAACAGCAACAAATTAAAGAAAGAGTTAAGGGGGATAAATGTTTTCTGTAGGCCCAAATCAAGCAGAAGAGGCACGATCTGCAAAACGAAGGCTTTCTCACATTAGCAGCTAAATAAAAACACTTGTTTTTGTTTTGTCAAGCTCTCTACCACTAGGGCAGGTGCCATCTTATTAAGTAAAATCTAGGTATTAGGCCTGCTCATGTGTGTCCCACAGCAGACACATCATTGAGTTATCTAATCACACAGATGAGGTGTGGTAAATTTTCTTTTCTTTTTTTTTCTTTTTTTTCTTTTCTTTTTTGGTTTTTCGAGACAGGGTTTCTCTGTGTAGCCTTGGCCATCCTGGACTCACTTTGTAGACCAGGCTGGCCTCGAACTCACAGCGATCCACCTGCCTCTGCCTCCCGAGTGCTGGGACTAAAGGCGTGCGCCACCACGCCCGGCTATTTTCTTAACCATTTCCCCTCTTAGCTTTCCACGGAAAGAAATCTAAAATTCAGGTTGCCCTCATTAATCTCAATCAGAAACCTGACCCTAATTCCGCCCAAGCTGAGCTAGCCATTATAAAAGTGAGGCCTCTGAATGCTTAAGGTGCCCTCTTTTTAGACTGCTGGGATGACCTTAGATCCAACGTTACCCATTAACTCAGTTGGGCTTCCTGTTCAAACACAATCGTTTACAGCACCTACACCCAGGTTTTAGAAATCTTCTACCCTCCAAATTCCGGATGCTGGTCCCAGACTAGACCGTGCTAACCCAGACCACCTAGCCTGCAGGCCATCCTCCCACAACACTCAGGAGATCAGGAAGCCTCCTTCTTCCTCCTTAGCTTGCGACTTTTGCTGCCTACTCTAATGGGACTCGCCCTTCCTCCCATCCAGGCAAAGTGTGATGGGCCAGGAGTCTTGCATTCGAGAGAACCCAGGTGTGGTCCTTGCACAGGTCTAGCAGCCCTGAGCTGGGGACTGACTCGGCCACGCGCGGGAAAGGAACGCGCGCTGACCAGAAGCTAGCGGAACCAAGAAATGAGGTCAAGCGACCGGGTTCCTCCAGGGCCAGTCTGATTGAGGAAGGGTTCCAGAGGGTCTGGGAACACGGGTGCAAGTTGGAGGTGATCCAGTGACAAAGAAAGGCGAGGGTGCGCGGCCGGGAAGCGGGAAGCAGGGCGCGCGCGCACGGTGGGCGGGAAACCCGGGGGCGGCGAAGCGGGCGGGAGGGCGGGCGCGCGCGCGCCCCGCGGGGAGGGGTGCGGAGGAGGAAGGAGGCGTCTGGACCTCGCAGCCCCGATCGCCGCGCCAGCCTCAGACAGAACCCCGCGGCAGCCGCAGCAACAGGCGGCGGGCCGGGCTCGTAAGGCGGAGGCGGCGGTGGGGCGGGGAACGCAAGGAGGGGCGAGTCCGGGCCGGCCACCGCCAGCAAGGAAGGAGAGCACCGCCGCCTCCCGCGCTCAGCCGCTGCAGCCCTCCACCCGCCACCGCGCCCACCCTGAGCTGGACCCCGCGAGCGGCGGCGCGCGCACCCTGCAGAGCCCCGGCTGCGCCGAGCTGCCACCAGACATGACGGTGGTGCCCGGGGACCACCTGCTGGAGCCAGAGGCAGCGGGCGGCGGCGGCGGGGACCCGCCTCAGGGAGGCTGTGGCGGCGGCGGCTGCGACCGCTACGAGCCGCTGCCGCCCGCGCTGCCCGCCGCGGGTGAGCAGGACTGCTGCGGGGAACGCGTGGTCATCAACATCTCGGGGCTGCGCTTCGAGACACAGCTCAAGACCCTCTGCCAGTTCCCCGAGACGCTGCTGGGCGACCCCAAGCGGCGCATGCGGTACTTCGATCCGCTCCGCAATGAGTATTTCTTTCGACCGCAACCGACCCAGCTTCGACGCCATCCTCTACTACTACCAGTCGGGGGGCCGCATCCGCCGGCCGGTCAACGTGCCCATCGACATCTTCTCCGAGGAGATCCGCTTCTACCAGCTGGGCGAGGAGGCCATGGAGAAGTTCCGTGAGGATGAGGGCTTCCTGCGCGAGGAGGAGCGGCCCCTGCCCCACCGAGACTTCCAGCGCCAGGTGTGGCTGCTCTTCGAGTACCCCGAGAGCTCAGGGCCGGCCCGGGGCATTGCCATCGTGTCGGTTCTGGTCATCCTCATCTCCATTGTCATCTTCTGCCTGGAGACGCTGCCCGAGTTCCGCGACGAGAAAGACTACCCCGCCTCCCCGTCGCAGGACGTGTTCGAGGCTGCCAACAACAGCACGTCGGGGGCCTCTTCTGGAGCCTCCAGCTTCTCCGACCCCTTCTTCGTAGTGGAGACCCTGTGCATCATCTGGTTCTCCTTTGAGCTGCTGGTGCGGTTCTTCGCTTGCCCCAGTAAAGCCACCTTCTCCAGAAATATCATGAACCTGATAGACATTGTGGCCATCATCCCTTATTTCATCACTCTGGGCACTGAGCTGGCTGAGCGACAGGGTAATGGGCAGCAGGCCATGTCGCTGGCCATCCTGAGGGTCATCCGCCTAGTAAGGGTCTTCCGAATCTTCAAGCTCTCCCGCCACTCTAAGGGGCTGCAGATCCTGGGGCAGACACTGAAGGCTTCCATGCGGGAGTTGGGGCTGCTCATCTTCTTCCTCTTTATTGGGGTCATCCTTTTCTCCAGCGCAGTCTACTTTGCTGAGGCAGATGACCCTTCTTCGGGTTTTAACAGTATCCCGGATGCCTTCTGGTGGGCAGTGGTAACCATGACAACTGTCGGTTATGGTGATATGCACCCGGTGACCATAGGAGGCAAGATTGTGGGCTCCCTTTGTGCCATCGCGGGTGTCTTGACCATTGCATTGCCAGTTCCTGTAATTGTTTCCAACTTCAATTACTTCTACCACCGGGAGACCGAAGGGGAAGAGCAAGCTCAGTACATGCACGTGGGAAGTTGCCAGCATCTCTCCTCTTCAGCCGAGGAGCTCCGAAAAGCCCGGAGTAACTCCACTCTGAGTAAGTCGGAGTATATGGTGATCGAAGAGGGTACGGGTATGAACCACAGCGCCTTCCCACAGACCCCTTTCAAAACCGGCAACTCCACTGCCACTTGCACCACGAACAATAATCCCAACTCCTGTGTCAACATCAAAAAGATATTCACTGATGTCTAACATGTGACACGGCTGACATGCGATGCCCAGTGTTGTGTGGAACATGCCCCCTTGGTCTGTGTATGTCCTTGATTTATACATTTCCAGACCATTCATCAAGGAACGTACATGAAGAAGTGGAAAAGCACACTTCATTCTCCCTCTCCCTGTTGCTTCATACTGAAACAGGTGCCTGTTTGCAAGTGGGCTGCATTCTTTCAGCTCTTTTTTTTTTTTTTTCTTTCTTCTCTCTCTTTCCCTGTGTCTTAACTTTGTGACCAACAAACTTACATTAAGCTTGGTTTCTAGTGCACGCCCTATGAAAAACTACATCCTGGGAGGAAATGAAACTAAAGAAGAGTCAGAGTAACTGTTTAACCTCAAAATCAAAAAAAAAAAAAAAAAAAAAAAAAAAAAAAAAAAGTCGTTTCTTTACTAAGTAAAGGAGGCAGAACTTGAATGATGCTCCTGTTTGGTGGACCTTTCAATATTATTTCTTGACTATTTAAGTTAATTACCTAGCCTCTGGATATGTGGATGGAAAGCCTAACTAGAGCAATGACTCAGAAGCCCACCATAAATTTATTTTTTATTTTTTTGACTGTTCCTTCTATTTGAATCTCTCCTCTAAGAATTTCAGGTTCACAATAACTTTGAACCAAAAGGGAAATGGCCCACATGTCCTGATCTGACTATTAACTCTTTGGGGTTTGCAAAGCATTTTTTAAAATATTAGACACAGATTCCAGTGAAGCTGTGAGCGCATGCCTCAGCCAATATCTACAAACGTCTAGAAACTCATTTTCAGTGCTGCCAAGAGAAATAACAAAAATTCCTAATGCATCTGAGAGATAAGCTTCTGCAGTATCACAAGAAGATTAAAGTGGCAGACACCCCTTCCAGCGGAAGTTACTAATTCGGACCTGACTGATGCAGTTCCCATAGCAACCCATGTTTCCTGGGAAACCCGAAAAAGGTTGTCATGGCATCTTTTTGCTCTTTAGCCCCACCCCACCCCCTCGGCCCTGCCGTTTCTACTGTAACCTTTTCAGATGGTTCCTATTTACATGGTTTCATAAGAAAAAACACTATTTGAATAAACCGCACAAATTAAGTGTAAAACTACAAAGAGGTGAAATTAATCACCAAATGCTTTTTTTTTTTTTTTTACATTTTATGTAAGTCTTGGATGTTGTCCCATAAAGACTGAATCAAAAAGAAAACTATTGTCTTTGGAATGTTACACAAAAGCCACAACAAAGCATAATCAGAATTAAGTGTTAATTGTTTGGTAACAATTTTTAATGATGCCCCTCTACAGCTCTTTCACTGAGAAAGGACAAGCAACCAAATGAAATGAAAACAGCAATATAAACATGTTTTGTACATAAGCAAGTGAGAGTTAGTGTACCTGAAGTCTTAACTACAAGATACCGTCAGCTTTTCTCAATGAAAAGAAGAAGAAAAAAAACATCCACATCCTGCAACAAGACTGTCACCATCACAACACTGGAAAAGCAAAATTAACCGCAAATAGAAGAGGGATGCACATTTTAATGAGTGGATTACAGTCAATGAAAAGGAGAATCAGGAAGTAAACCGAGCTTGAAAGAGCACCTGCCGAGGGCTGCCACACGCTGAGGGCTGCCAACCGACAGACAGAAGCAGGTGAGCACTGTGCTCTGTGACCGACCCCACCCCACCCCCAAGAGTGGCCCAATTTGCAGGGAACCAGGGACATGGCATGCGTAGCTAGGTTTGTGTTTGCAAGACAGACAGTTTCATATTACATGTCAGTCACCTTCAGAAAGATCATGATGAAATACTTCCCATTTTCCCCATGTTTCTGGTTATCTTGTTGGTTTGTTTCTATTGTTCATTGAAAAGGGATGCAGAAAATTCTCTTCTGGACAGCTTTCACCCAAGCTGAACTGAAAAGAATCCCATTATTTTGACCAACCCACTTGGCTTCTGAACAATTTGTCTCCCCCTTTAAGATTAATAAAAGGCAGATCCTACAGCTGCTAGTCTTGTAATCCAGTTTTGATTTACATAATTCCTTGGTATCAGTGGAGTTCTTGAAGCAAATGCTTAAAATTGAAATATAATTAGCATTTTGTTTCAGCACAGTTATCTTGCTTTATGTGTGTTGTATGAATTACACATAACTACTTTGGGGGCTTGGTGACACATAAGCAGTCCATCCCTAGAGTACAGAGCAGTAGCCTTAATTTTAAAGCTCATAAAATCATTTCAGGTAATCTCTCATAAACCTACCTAACATATTCATACATTTAAAAGAGTGGGAAATATTAATGGAGCCTATAACAGGACAGATAAAGGAAATATGCAAAAACAGAGGCAGTTATTCTGTATCTATCTGGTTGTTGTTTGTTCTTTGTGTCTAAACAGTTGGGTTTGGTGTTTTTTTTGTTTTTGTTTTTGTTTTTGTTTTGTTTTTTTGTTTGTTTGTTTGTTGTTTTACCTACTTTGCTTTGCTTGTATGACCTTCTTTGAATATTGATCTACATTTTGATCTAACAGTATTCTTGGTAGAGGTACTTTTCTTTTATGACCCATTTTGATGTTAGACACATGATAGCAATCACATAAAAGACCTTAACATGAAAGTACCAATTTTATTCACACTTAGAAATGCAGACATCTTGATTAATTCAATAAACCAGTTAAGTTAGACCATATTTTTATGCTTCGTAAATAAGAGGCGTTTGAAGACCTTTTGTTTTCTTAAATGGGGAAACAGCAAAGGTTTTGAGTCATAGCTTTCAGGTGATGTAATTGCTTCCAGTCGCCATATTGGAAACTTCTTAAAGGTTATAGGTTCTGTGTTTTGATTTGGAAATGCTTGATGTTTTGGGTCCTGTGCCTAGCACGGAAAGTGGTGCCTTGTGTTTTTCAGGTGAATGCTGTCATCTTACAGGAGTATCTGCAGGTTTTTATTGAAGTGGCTGAAAGATGCTGCCCTGCAGTCACATATCGGGGTTTGGCTCCTGTTCCTGCTGAATGACCTTGAGAAGATTACATAACTTCTCTGTTCCTTAGTTTCTGCTTTGTAATATAAAAGTAATAAATAGAACTTCACACGTTTGCTGTGTTAAATAATTTTATGACATGCATCACATTAAGAGATTGCATTATTACGTGATCACTACTCATAAACATTGCATAAATAATACAAAGCTAAGAAATCAGCAATCCTGTTTCCTTTTTGTAATAACACAATCACCATTCATTAAGGATCAGCAGCGTCCTGGGCACTTGTCAGTTCTGTAAGGTAAACGCCGTTAACTTCATTTGAAGAGGGATAAAAACTAGATGATGGAGGTTAGAGAGATTGATACCCAGTGACTTCAAGCTAGCAAGACACCCAACCACAGTTAAAAAGTTAGGTCACTGTGGCTCTAAAACCTGCTGGTTTTATTGGGCGTCTTGAAAGATAAAACAAATCCCTTATGCTTTTAAGTTTGACCTCAACCCATGCTACTAATTAGTGTATAGAAACCTTTTCTCTTCAGCACACTCTTTCTTAATATTAAAATGTGTATAAGCAGAAGTTGTTTAAGTCAAACCTAAGATAAATTAAGTCAGACACGTTGACTTTCCTAATAGACTATTTTTCACATAATCTGGATGCATGCATCGGGATTTAACCTTAGAAAACGTAATCAATTATATTAAGTATATCTGCGGAGACAAGGGCATATCTTGATTTTTATATTAGTTTTCTGGTTGCGTTGTTGAAGTTGGCAATGTGATAGATGGCATATATAAATTATTGTGCTTTTCTTTTCCTGTACTTTGCTTAGGTTACTGAGGAACCATGCCAGAAATCAGTGCAAACAGTTTTGACTCTTGCAAGAAAGTAAGAATTGCTTAAAACAGCATAGAAAACAGGAGATTCTCAGGTCCCCAAAATGTGTGGCGTGGGTGGCTCACCTAGCCACTCCATGAGTCACGAAGGGACTGCTCGAAAAACATTAGGGCATAATTTTGTCATGTCTACTGGATACGGCCCCTTCACCAAAGTCTTAAATCTTTTATACCACGAAAATGGATAGCGATTTGGGCTTAGAATAACATGGTAATGAATCTACATTTGCCAGTTAGCTTTGCCAGCAACATGCTTCACTGTTGAACTTAGCTGAACATCTTGAGTGTTGAAAAAAGATTCTTGTGAGTTGTGTAGCTGGCTCAATGCAACTTGCCAGCATCTTTGAGAGGATATATGTGCCCCACAGCCAGTGATCCAGAGAAGGCCTTACAAGTTAGCATTTGTAATTTCTTTCTCTTGTAAAGAGTCTTAAATTCATATTATGCCAAATTCAAACATCTACTAACTATAGCTACAAAACCACAGACACCTACATGGAAAGAAAGTGTTATTTCTATGCTTCTAAACAGAATGTCAGGACTAATGGGTTTTTACATGCACAGTAAAAGAAATTTAAAGTTATGGTTTACATAAAACTTATTCATGTGTTTGTCATATAACACACCCAAGCAACAGCTTTGTACACAGCACATAACTACAGCACACATGACACACACCTACGAAATACACAGCATATGTTTAGCACATATGACATACACCAGGAGCTCACTCCTTTGAGAGCCATAACTATATTTTTATACATTTAAGTTTTCAACATTCTCTACAGCGGTGTCTAGCCCCTTCCACCTCTCATCTGTGAATAGAGGTGATAGCCCCTCCCCTCCCAGAAGCATGTGCCCTCCGCTCTGAGACTTTATGATCTGAGACTTACGGAAACACTGGAAGACAGAGGCGAGAAGTTCTAGACCCGGGAGGAGCTATTTAGGGATTGTGTCTTATGGTGGGATCTTTTTTTCTTTTCTGTTTTATAATGAGCCCTTTCAACTAAGGAAGCTAGAATTACTGCTTTGTCTGACTTCCTGTTTTGTTGAGAGGGGTATGTGTGTGTGTGTGTGTGTGTGTGTGTGTGTGTGTGTGTGTGTGATTCTCAACGTGCAAATGCAGCCCAATGAGTCCAACTTGTTAGAAAGTTTACAGTCGTTCGTCTTGTTTTGTAGTGATGTTGTGGCCCAATTTTCTCTTCCAAGTTGCAAAGAAAATACGTTTACAAAGGACCGTCTTCATGTTCTCACTCCCTCTTCCTTCCTTCCTTCCTCTCTTCATCGCTCCATCAGGTGCATTTTCCTTACGCCTTCAAATTTTTTTACCACCAGCCAACGTATGTATCTAAAAGGAGACATGGAAGAGAGGCTCCATCGTTTTCTTGACTGCCATATTGTTAGCATAATCTAAGTACAGAATAGGAAATCTGCCCTGAAAAACAGCTGGGGTTCTGGTCATTAGTAATATAACAATTACATGAGCCCCCAATGGTGTTTCATCTATCTGAAGAGCATTCAGACATTTCAGTGAGATCCCACCTTCATTTGTGGAATAACATGTGGAAGTGGAGGGAGCGTTTTCTCTTCCTGTGAGCGTCTAAGCAGGAACTGCCACAGTACTCCTGGGAATTTCTGTTGAGATCTCCACCAACTAAAAAAGTTGTCAAACCTATCACTGTCTCTCCCCTGGATTTTTATTGATTGACACCCCAGCTATCTCCTGACTCTGTTCTTAGCATGAAACCCTCAGTAATCCTTTCTTCTCTCTTTGGTTTTGTTTGTTGTTTTGGTTTTTCCAGACAGGGTTTCTCTGTGTAGCCCTGACCATCCTGGAACTCCCAAGTGCTGCCTCCCAAGTGTTAGGATTAAAGGTGTGCACCAACACTACCTGGATATTTTTATTTATTCTCTCCTACAATAAATACATCCTGACTTTAGCCTCCCCACCCCACTCCTCCCAACCACCCCCAAGCTTCCCCTCTCCTCCAGATCCACTACTCTTTCCCTTCAGAAAAAAAAAAAAAAAAAGCAGAGATATTAACTGAACACTCCATAACAAAATGCAATAAGACTGGGCAACTCCCATCATGTCAAGGCTGGATGAGGCAAGCCAGTAGGAGGAAAAGAGTCCCAGGAGCAGACAAAAGAATCAGAGACAACCCCACTCCCACTGTTAGGAGTCCCACAAAAACCCCAAGCCAAACAGCCACAACATGTCTGCAAAGAACCTAATGCAGGCTCTGTGTTGTCACTTGAATCTCTTGTGTTGTCACTTCAGTCTCTGTGAATGCCTGTGACCTGCTTACTTGATTCTGTGGGCCCTGTTCTGGTGTCCTTGACCCCTCTGTTTTCTTTCCTCCCCCTCTTCCTTGGGGTTTCCTGAGCTCTGCCTAATATTTGACTGTGTGTCTCTGTATCTGCTCCCTTCAGCTGCCAAAGGAAGCTTCCTCTGGTGATGATTAAACTCTGCACCAGTCTATGAGTATAGCAGAATACCATAAGGAATCGTTCATTAACGTGTTTGGTTGGTTGGTTGGTTGGTTGGTTGGTTGGTTGGTTGGTTTTGTCAGTCGTGTTTTGTTCTACGCTAGGTCTCTGGGCCATCCAGCTTCCATTTCTGGGCCAGCCATGCAGTTTGAAGCAGTTTTTTTGGTTTAGTTTGGTTTTGGCTTTGGCTTTTTGGCTTTTGGGCAGGGTAGTTTAGCTTGATTTGGGGTGGGTGACTGTGGTGGTGGTGGCGGTGATGGTGCTTAGTTGGTTTTGAGACATGGTTAGCATGTATTTCACTCTGTAGACCAGGCAGGGTCTTGAACTCCTATCAGTCTTCCCACTTAGATCTGACAGTGGTCTGCAAGGCTCTAATATCTGAACTCTTTTCTCTCCTGAAGCTTGATTCACAGTGCTCTTCTTGCTCTTCTTAAAAATCCAGAAATCATCTCCACCTTGCAGGTTTTGTGCTGGCTGCTTCCTCTGCATGGTATGCTTGAGCATGCGAGCAACATCCTATGACTCAGCCCATCATCTCCTCATCGCGGCCTTCCCTAACCAGTCTGCTGCCCCTGCGTGGCCTTTGTTCCTTCTCCATTTAATATTCTTTCTAACATAGTTTGTTGCATTTATTATTTTCTTTTTCCTTCCTTGAGGTCAAGACCTGGCATAGTACCTGAAATAAACTTACACTCGATATGTATTTATTGAAGGAAGATATGGGTTTCTTTTCATGCTAAATTTTCACTGCTGTGGGGCTCAAATGCCTGACAATGCTCTTATGAACAAAATTCCTGAAGTTCTATCCACTGAAAAGGCTTCCACTTAAGTGTAACATACTTGAGATTCCTACACGAAGTTCTATCCAACTGTAAGGATGGAACCCCTTAATATAAATAACTATGGGTATCATCAAGGATGCTTAGGACTTAGTTTGCTTCCCAGAGACCATGGTTCCTACACAGTAACTGATAGAGCACTTGTTATAAATAGTATTCCTCCTCATACATATGGGCACAGACTTATTGACCCGAGTGGTACAGAAAATCCCAACAAACAAATGATTTCCCCAGAAGACTTAACCTTTCTATTAAGCAAAGATACTGCCATGGATTCAGATAATGTTGTGACAGATGTATTCTTTTTTGAAGGATGTGTAATTCTCCTGATTTGAATAGAAATATTTTTCTATACCCCTTTTGAATTTTCTCCATTCCCTTGGTTTCCCATGCAAACTAGACCAGTGGATGACCTGGATGTTTCTTCTGCATATCCAGGGGGCACAGTTTTCTCACTAAATGTGTTAACAAATTAAAATTAACATATGTCTTTGGGTTTGCATATGTAGACCAGCGGAAGTTGGAAACTCCTTTGAGCAGCTTATCAAATAAGCCTACATGGGACAGACTACTCTATTCTGAACATATCCTTAGGTCTTCTTAAAGAAACGACGCAAAACAAAAGTAGAAGTAAATAATTTCTTTTTCATGCTTTTAATATTTTTAATTGTGTGTGTATTTATGGATGGGTGAGTGGGTGTGTCCCACAATACAAGTGTGGATGTCAGAAGACAAATGACTGTCAGGAGTTGCACCATATGAGTTACAAGAACTCATGTCATCAGGCTTGGTGGCAAATGCCTTTACCTGCGGAGCCATCTTACTACTACCGTATGTCAGGCTTCTAAATGGCCACATTTATTGGGCAGGTAAAACTAAAGGCAAATAATTTTTCTAAGTAAAAACTGTAATTTAATTGCTTTATTTATAGATTATATAGCTCTTTTAGCTGCAAGCAACAAATCAGTAAAACTGCTTGCATCCAAAAGTTCATAACTTCTAAGGCTTCAACCAGAAAACTGTACAAAATAGAGCAAGAAATTTTTCTAGTCTTTGGTCTTACTCATCATTTAGCTGGTGGACTTGTAGTACATTACTGGTAATGTGGCCAATTTTAAGTCCTTTAATATATGTCGAAATACAGACACATTGTGAGAACGAATTTCTCATGAGTCTACAGTTTTTTAAGGACTTCCATCCTCTCATCAAATACACATTGTTCAGCAAGCTGAGTCTATATTTCTTTCGTTTTGAACTTGGTAGAGTTATGAGTTGCTTCTTTGCAAATGGAAACTTCTTAAACTTTGACCATTCTTGTCCCCCTAATTATAGGTCATTATTTTCTTTTTTAATTTATTTTTTATTATTAATTTATTCAGATTACATCTCAATTGTTATCCCATCACTTGTATCCTCCCATTCCTCCCTCCCTCCTGCTTTCACCCTATTCCCCTCTCCTAGGTCTATGACGAAGGGGGACCTCCTCCCCCACAATATGGTCACAGGCTATCAAGTCTCATCTTGGTAGCCTGCTTATTCGTTCTTTGAGTGCCACCAGGCCTCCCCACCAATGAGAAGTGGTCAAATATGGGGCACCAGAGTTCATGTCAGAATCAGTCCCCACTCTCCACATAACTGTGGAGAATGTCCTGTTCATTGGGTAGATCAGAGTAGGGGTTCGATGTTTACTACTTGTATTGTCCTTGGTTAGTGCAGTAGCTTGAGCAGACTCCCCTGGGCCCTAATGGACCCATCACAATGTTCTTCTTATAGGTTTCTAGGACCCTCTGAATCTTTCTATTTCCCCATTCTCCCATACTTCTCTCACCTAGAGTCCCAGTAGGATGTCCTCACATCTATCCCAATCTTCTGGTAAGTGAAGACTTTCATGGGACATTCCTTTTGGGCTAGTGCCCAATTATAAATGAATATATACCAGAATGGCTAAGATCAAAAATTCAAGTGACACCACATGCTGGCAAGGATGTGGAGAAAGAGGAACACTCCTTCCTTGCTGGTGGGAATGCAAACTTGTACAACCACTTTGGAAATCTATCTGGTGCTTTCTCAGAAAACTGGGAATAGGACTTCCTCAAGACCCAGCTATTCCACTCCTTGGAATATACTCAGAAAATGCTCCACCACACAACAAGAACATTTGCTCAACCATGTTCATAGCAGCCTTATTCATAATAGCCAGAACCTGGAAACAACCTAAGTGTCCCTCAGTTGAAGAGTTGATAGAGAAACTGTGGTACATATACACTATGGAATACTACTCAGCTATTAAAAACAAGGAAATCCCGAAATTTGTGGGCAAATGGATGGAACTAGAAATCGTCATACTGAGTGAGGTCATCATTTTCTACAATGGCTCCCATATTGTTTTTATGTAATTGATTTTTATACTTAATCTCTATTTGTTTCTCTTCAAGCCACTTCTAATCCACTAACATAAACATTCTTATAACTATCCAGACAGCACCTTGGATTTTTTGTCCGTATAGAAATACAACTTTTTAAAAAATAATTTATTTATTTTTACCTTATATGTATTGGTATTTTGCCTGCATGTATGTCTGTGTGAGGGTGTCAGATCTTGGAGTTACAGACAGTCTCAAGCTGCCATGTGGGTGCTGGGAATCGAACCCAGGTCCTTTGGAAGAGCAGTCTGTGCTCTTAACCTCTGAGCCATGTCTCCAGCCCCTAGAAGTACAACTTTATCCACACTTATAACCTATTAAGTTGCTGTATGATGGGTGGGTGCGCACACACACGAGTGCACACATGCACAGGCAGATGTACATGCATGCATGTTGGTGAGTATGTGTTTGTGTGAGTGCATGTGTGTATGAAAGTGTATGTGCACATGTGTATAGAGGCCAGAGGTCAAACTTGGGTTTCACTCCTCAGAAGGTACCCAACTTGCTTTTTAGACACGATCTCTCATTGGCCTGGGGCTTACCAGGCAGGCTAGACCGGCTAGACAGTCAGGTATAGGGTCTCCACCTGTCTCCACTTCCCCAGCATGGGCTTACAAGCACACACACCACCACACCCATGCTCTCCACGTGGATCCCGGTGATAGAACTCAGGTCCTTGCGCTTGTATAGCGAGGACTTTACCAACTGAGCCATCCGTGCCCCATCCTCCAACCTCCATGCTGTAGTAATCTTATTCAGTAATACCAAAGGCCTTGACAGGAAGTAGTGGATACATGAAAGGGCAAAGCCTGGGTCACTTTTACTGAAGGTTGTAACAGTTAACAAAGCAGGTAGAGCTGAACAGAACCAACTCAAGACAAATGCGCTGCAGAAACACCAAGCAAAGAATAGGTACTTAGGTTCTACGATGAAGGCTAGGTCACTCATGTTACTAGTGTTTTCTTCCTAGTGGTGGTTACTAATTAGATCACTGGAGTTTTCATATTTTCACAATAAAAATTAAACATATTTTGAATATGCTTTTACTTTTTTTACTCAAGAAAAATAGTGTAAAGAAAGTTATGACTTTGGTCAAAATGACCATGTGTCATCTATACCAACAAGAAAAAATAATATTTCTTCAGATGATTGCCCATCTCACAGTAGGCCTAGAAATGTAGCTTGATGGGTGACCCATTGTCCCATCAAAAACACAGTGAAATTCCAGATCCTCATCTTTGGGTATCTATTCAGGGTTTAGGGACATCTGTTAAAGCCAGGGGTGTATGTTTGAAACTGTCTTCTCTATCAATCTGATAGATAATGATCACAAATTCAACATTATTTAGCAGTCTCTGTCTGTGCCTCTGTGGGGTTACTTTGTGTTATAGAGTAAGCAAATGTTTCAACTGCATGACTCTAGTTTTAATGTATCCTTTTTGTATTCCTTCAACATACCTATAATGAGTACCCACAGTGGGTCAGACACTCACTGTAGGGACCTAACGCAGTGACATATAAACTGTCTACTGTGTGCCTCACTCCATTCTAGATTCTGGGTAAAACCAAAAACCATTCTGTCATTATCCTTTCATATTTTTACAAATGACTGTCTGCATTTCTAAGAGTTTTTCTAGTGGGAGGAGGGGGGAGTCACCAAGCCTGTAGCCTTCATTTCTTGGTTCTCCACAACCCCTAATGGTGTATTTTTGTTGTTGTTGTTGTTGTTGTGTCTTAATTCTCTAAAGTGGGACGTAACATGCATAGTCAGATTTTAAGGATAAGCAGATTTGTAATGAACAGATGCTAAGCCCAACTCGCACTCAGTCCATAACTTTCTCCCTGTTCATCTCCTCTTTCTTTCCTGCCCTTTCCCTGGGTCTCCTTCTCCCTCTCCCAGCTCCTCGCCCCACATCTCTCCCTGTAGCACTTCCCTAAGGACGTCAGTTCTGTTCAATACTGAGCGTTCTCATTTTACCTTACCGCAGTAGGAGACAGAACCAGCAAGAAGCCTTTGGAAGCCATTGAGAAGATAGTACATATGGCTAAAGCTCGCTCTAAACCTGGCAGTGGCCTCAAGTGTAACAATAAACTTTCTTTTTTCAAAGCTTACTTACTCTCCTATTGGCTTAGACTAGATCCTGGGTCATTATTAGTGGAAAAACTTATAGCTGGCATAATCTGAAACTTTCTACTTTGCAAACTGAAGTCATTCAAAATCTAGGCTGCAATATTTCAAAGAAATGATATTTCTTGAACTTTACAGGTATACAACAGTAAGAGAACACGAAGTTTGAAAAATTAATGAATGGAACTCTTCTATTAGCATAAATTCTGTAATTTCAAATGCTAAATACACTGTGAATTATTGAGTCTTCTCTATCTATCCAACAGGTCCCTCAAGAGCCCCACACAAGGAACTTAAGAGTGACCCTGACTGAAAGGATGCTCAGTTCCAGACTGCTTGGATGAGAGTGCAGTGGCAGTTACATATTTCCATCTCAGTTAATAGTCAGAGCTGCACCTCTTAACAAATGCTTCATGTGATGGAGAGAACTCAGAGCTGGCGGGTACTCTTCATACTGTGAGTGGTACAAATGATATTGAGCAGGAGATAAAGAGATACATTAAAAAAAATTGTTAAGGTATCATGTCAACTTGTTGATGTTCTGGTAGAATTAAATTGTCCAGAAACTGTAATCAATGTCACAGGTAAAGATAGCCTCATGTGTTTTGAACAAGCCAACTATTGCTGTATTACTTTTTCATTGAAATACTGGACTGTATTTAATTGTGGAATCTGTCTCTATAGTTTATGCTCTGCATTGTGTTTAGCTTTATCTGTGAGGGTGTGATTATACCAAAGGCTTCCATTGGTAGATTAGCCCATTTACACAAATAAGTGAAGTCAACACTGTGCCCAGATGAATGGTATTAAAGACAGACTTGCCTAAAAGAAATGTGCCTTGCTTGATGAAACATTCTTTTATTTTTTAATTCAGAATGGTAGGTTTACAAATTAGATTTTAGGTAGGCTTTAGTTGACCTTAATTTTACAAAAATATTTTAGTACTTATTCTATGTTTAAGTTGTGTGTTACCTAAGTTTCAATATTTAGTTATAGACAGTTCATATATTAAATTCTATTTTATTTTCACAGGATGTTTGACATGGTGAGACAAAGTACATTCTTAAAGATATATATAATATCTCATTTGACGTTTATAACTTTTCCTTCAAAATTATATGTGTAAAAATTTTTGACTCATTTTCTATTTTTATATTCTTTTAGAAATGGAGCTCTTTTTCAATGTAAAAAAAAAAGGCAAATTTTTAGTTGGAAAAGAGACTTAGGAAGTCATGAAGATGGCTTCCCATTTGGGATCATATAACTTCTGTGCCATTATTGTATTTACTGTGACATCTCAGCAGAATGGTAGCTATTTGTGTATTATTTCATAAGCCTTATGGAAAGTCAAACTGTGAACATTTAAGATGTACACTATTTTATTCATTTCCATAGTTTATTGTCAAAATATGCCTGAACAAGTGAATAAAATTAATGAGTACTTTTAGAAGTTTAAGTACTATAAAAATATTTCAGTCTCAACGCCAAGATTGTAAGCTTTAGGATGACCTACAAAATATAGTGATGAATTTCATTAATCTATAGGAATCTTAACAGCCATTTATATATTAATTCCCAAATAGGTAGAAACACAATCCAGGTAACTTTCTTTGAGGCAATGTCTAAAATGAATTTTTAGTAATCTCCTGGTAATTTCTTCATGGTCAAAACTTGGAGGTCATATCACTATAGTTTTAGTGGAGATAAAGAGATGGCAACTGTCTTTGATTTGAGTGACATGAGCCTCCAATCAAGATGGTTGTGATTAAAGTGAAAATATAGCCACTGTCTTGTTTTTGTTTGTGTTCACTAATGTAATAGAGATACTAACACAGGGAATAGTCAGCCCTTTGCAATCATCTGACTACTTGTTGCCGACGGTCACAGCCTGGTTAGCAGTAAGGCAATCCCGGTGGATGGAAACAAACCAGGGGTTTTTGGTAAGGATCAGTAGGTATCGCGAAGTTATGCAGAAACTGCCTTCGTACAACGACACAACTTTAAGCAGTGTAATATATGTAATAGCATATCTGCTTTATGAGTATAGGCTCCTAGTAGAGACAAAACCTGGACTTTCACCCACTCACACACCAAAGAAAAGCACAGAACAACAGTATCAGGCGCATGAGATACACCAAAACATTCACACGACGAGTAGTAAAAATAGCATGGGCTTAGGTAACAGGGTTCTGGCATTCTTACCCACTGCCTACCTCTGGGACCCCAGATAAATCACTACTTTCCTAGGCTTTCGTTTCTGGAATTGGAGAGTGTGTGCACCAGGTTCAGCAAACTCAAAGCCCTTTCCAGCTACCAAATCCAATTATACACTAGTACTTAAAAAACGCTTTGAAGAATACTTACGTACTAAGTTTCTTTATGCATTTCTAAAGGATAAATTGAAATAAGATTTAAGCCTTGAAAGTGTCGTGAAAAATGTCTCATACTTCAGATTGTAGAAGAGGAAATAGGATTCCTTCTCCCTCCAGATCTTTCACTCATCTATAATAGGACCGTGGCGATAAAATGAGTCTGGGGCATCCCTTTGCAGAAAGGAAGCAGATTGATGAAACAGCTAACAAGGCGGGGTAGATATTGGTAATATCAACTGGGTGTCAAGGTGATTTGCAAAGTATGCGTGAGATGCTGAATGGTACTCAAACTTTATTGCACGTTATGACACTAAAAGTAGGAAAGGGGTAGGAACAGACTAGAGGACGGAAGTATTTGCCTTATGAACTCTACTCTTTCACACTTGGGAGCTTAGGAGGGGAGCCGCAGTGCAGAGCTGGATCTGCTAATCACTCATTCGCTTCCCCGGAAAGTCCCTTTAACTTCACAGAACTTCAGTCTCTTAACCTGTAAAGTGAACAGTTTAGATTTGAATTTAGCAATCTGCATATTTCTTTTCATCTTTTAATATTCTTTTCATCTTTTAATATTCTGTGGCATTTCAGGATATATATCTCTCAGCATCAGTCACTATGTTGCCACATAGTTCTCAAGTAATTGAACCAATTGCAAACCCAAACATTTATATTTCTGACCTCAACAAGATCTGAAACACTCAGACCTCATTTTCATTCTGGTATGTCTGAATCATCAAAATTTGCCACTTCGTCTTTTAATGCTTAGTTCATTATATAAACAAATCTCTTCTCAAGTTACTCTGCTTAACTTTTTGTAATTTAATAATCATTGTATTGTATTTATGTACCAATGAACTACGGCTGACTGTTAGGATACAATTTTTGTCACATTTAAAAAGTAATGCCCTTTTGGTCCCAGAAGGTATAACTATAATATAAAAGAATATTCATACAAATTTTGTGAATTTTTTTAATACAAAGAAGGCCTGATAGAGCCGTGCTGTAATTAGTTTTGCTCAGGAGTGAGGAGACATTCAGGGATAACCCAAACACTTCTGCTTGGCATTAGTGGACAACTAGGGAAAGGAGGGTTATGTCTTTTGCACAACAAAGATAGCAGGTGATGATGCTTATCACATGGGAGTATTTTCTGGCGGCTGGTTTTAGTATAGGACGAGATAGGTTACAAGGATGCCAGAATTTGGACACTAGAAAAGTCATTAAAATGGAAGCGGTCCATTCAATAACACAGAAATATTTTTGTCATACTGAGAGTATTTGTCCAGAAAATTAGTCTTCTATCCCTTCCATTCAGAAAGGCGGGGCATGTTTCAAAATGCCTCTGTCATAATAGGAAATGTATATTTTTGACTAGTGGAGCAATTAGCTAAAGCATTTCATCTGAAATTTTTAGTTTTGTGAATCTGAAGTGTCATCTTAGGTGTAACTTAGTCTCTTGCACATGTGATAGTGTCCATGATCGTGAGAAATTATTTCACCCTTCTTTTTTTAAGTTAAAAAATGTACTACATGGTGATTCCAGCATACTGTGTTAATATTGTATCTTACAGCCATGTGTGAACTGACCACGTGGAACAAACCATAGTGTTTCTCCTTCGGCAAATTGTTTCTTTGGTGTGATGGTTTCATACTGGGGTATGGGGTTGGGGGGTAAGTAAGTATTTAGTTTACATAAAATGGTCAAAGTGGGTTTTTTAATGCCATAACATTGTGTGACAATAAGCCAAACAAGAAAATCCTCCTTTCAACTGTGAGAGAACTCTGTAGACTACTTTGGGGATTGCTACCCCATAAATGCTGTCATTTGTGTTTTTAAAGAGCTTATATTACACATATATGTATATATAATGTACAATATATACCACATGCAAAGGAAAGCAAACAGTGCATGTAGTGTTTCTTGGCGTCTACATGTGTCTATTCACATAAGATACTCATGCATTGCAAAGACCATCAACATATCCCGTTTAATTTCTAAAACACTGGCCACATGAATAACTAGCATCACCTGAAGTTTAGAGACCGAATAGCCAAAGTCTAGAAGAATCAAATGACTTATCACGAACCTTGGTGCCCGTACACAGCCCTAAATGCCATTCTCTTTGCACCGTTTACCCCGGCGTGTTGTGTGTGCTCTATTGCTGCCATTGTAGCTCAAACTGAGGCTTTAACAGATGAGTTGAAATTTTAAGGTTTCAGTGAAAAGGCGTCATTGGGATTGCGTTGCGTCTTTCTGGATAAATTCCAGACTGTAGGTAGCTAACAGGAAGTACCCAACGATTTTCCCAAACGAAAACATATTAGTCCCCGCGCCCAAATTATACGCTCTTGTATTCATTTAATGCCATTTTGCTAAACTAAAAAAAAAAAAAAAAAATCATCTATCTCATCCACTTGCGTTTTAAAAAGCCCATTATGACAACTAATTTCTGAAGTTTTTTTTTTTTTTTTTCAAAAGTAAATTGCAGCCACTCTGATTGAGAGCAGGGGAAAGCTAGGCTCCCATGGCAATCTTTTTTTTTTTTTTTTTTTTTTTTTTGTATGAGTGGGGAGAAGGCAGAAAAGGGGGACTGGGGAGGGAGTGTATATTTTAAGGAAACCCATCATCTCCAGTAACTATATAGAAATGCCGAATTATTTAGTCATAGGTATCAGTATTGCTAACATTAGCCATAGTTCAAGTACTGGTAAGCTTTTCACAATTCAGTGATGTACTGAAGGATTTTCCCACGTTAAGTTGCAACCCAATGGCTTTCTCAGCTTGAATATTCTTCATATTCATATTCATATTCATATTCATGTTTTAATTCATGACAGATACTACATGGTTTTTTGGTGTCGTTGTTCTGAAACATCAGGTAGACACTGGTCTGCTTTCCTTTGTTAATCAGTCGTCTGTGATGCTGTCTGTATTTCTCTGTGCAATGCAGTGTTAGTGTGGGTATTTACATGGAACATGTGCTTATTGTGCTGGCATTTATTATCTCCTAACATTGACTTCAGTTTTCCTCATCAAATAGATAAGTCAAATAAGTATTATTTTGTATAAAATGGAGTAATAATTATTCTTAATAACAACAGGAATCTAGCTACAGTGTAAAATCGAACATGCATTTTATATTTTTATATTCATTTTCTTTTGCCATAGAGTTAGTTCAATGTACCACATAGTAATGTAAAGTTAAATTCTTATACCATGTTCTGTACTTAATTAGTGGCCTTTTGTTAAGTAAATACTTATGAGTTTTGATTGTGTGATGTTTCCTTGTGATGCCTGGTGTTTTTTTTTTTTTTTTTTTTTTTTTTAATTTGTCATTGGACTTGAAATGTTACAGATGTTATAAACAGAATCCAATAAAAACACCTGGAAACGTCCTGTTGCAGTAATAACGCCAAATGACTATGCATTTCCTTTCTTTACACGTCACATCTCTCTCCTGTCCTCCCTTTCCCTTTCTTCCTTTCCTTCCCTCCCTCCATTCTCTTATTCCTTTATTTTGTTTTTGCAAAAAAGAAAGAAACATTTAAAAAGCTAAGCTCTTGTCAACGGTTTTGGCATCAGCTGTCTTTGGGTCATCTATCATGTGCCTCCCCTCACAGCAAAGCCTGCTAACGTTCCCTACATGTTTTTCCATTGCCCCCTGGCTTACAGTTCCAAGAAACCCATAAAGTCTCAAGAAAAATAAATGCTTCATAATAATGATGTGAAGTTATACCTTATCCCAGTCATAGAGTAAATTATGACATTATTTCATTTAAAATTAGTAATCATGTTCATCCATGTACTGCCTTGTTCAAAGCATTGTGAAATTATTGTGGTCAGTATGGAAATGACCCTATTTTTTTTAACTGTCCTGAATTATACTTTTTAAACTTTTATTTGTGAATTTCATATCATGTACCCTCATCCAACTCATGTCCTAGTCCTGCCATAGCTGCTCTCCACCCTTACCAGCCTTCTTTCCTAAAACAAATAATAAATAAAATAAATAAAAAATTAAATTTTTTTTTTAAATCATGGAAGCTGCAGTATGCCACAAAGTATAGCCTTTTGCCTAAACAGCTTTATTGCAGTGAGTCATTGGTCTGGTTTGAGGCCTCTGGCTTCTGCTACCCCGTCAATACAGTCCTTAACCAGACTCCTCTGAGATATCCTGTTGTTGCCCCATCATATAGATGCTGCAGCCTTTGATCTGCAGGAAAGTCCCCTTCACACGCTACAGCAGCTCTTAGATGGGGTGAATGTTGGGGTAAAAATCAAAGCCCTGGATCCAGACCAGGTTGGTAGCTATGTTAGCCCGCCAGCTAACCCACACCTAAGCCACCAGGACCAGCGATAGATTATACATAGATAGTCAGGTATTCCAAAGTCTGTAGATTTGGAGAGTAATTATTTATATCCAGAAGAGTGAGGTGTTAAGGACATTTCATTCTCACTATGCAATCTCCCTATATCTCCAGTTTTTTTTTTTTTTTTTTTTTAACACCACTAAAGAGTCTAATGTCTGAGAAGCACCTACCCATTGCAACCATTGTGTGACCAGCAATGTTGATCTTCATTCTTTTGGACTGTCAGGAGAGGCTACATCATCAGCACAGGTCCTCTCTAGTTTCCATCTGGGATTCTACTTTATCTAAAACAGACAAAAAGCAAGCAAAGCCGTAAACAGCCTTATGTGTATGGTGAATGGTTATAAAGAAGAAAGCATATACATACATACATACATACATACATACATACACACACACACACACACACACACACACACACACACACACACATACATTTTCACTTTCTATAAGAAATAACTTTGTTTTAAGTTCTCTAGCAATATAATTCTACTGGTCCACTCCATGAAACATCATTTGTTTCATTTTCCTTTTTTTTTTTTTTTTTTTTTTTTTTTTGAGACAGGTTTTCTCTGTGTATCGTTGGCTGCCTTGGACTTGCTTTGTAGACCAGGCTGGCCTCGAACTCACAAAGATCCACCTGCCTCTGCTGTTTCCAAGATATTACTGTCCCTAATTAGTCTCTGAACTAAGATAATCTTCATATAGGTAGACAAACGGATGGATGGAAGAAAGAATTTTTTGGACATAACATTGAGAAGTTACCATGCTGCACACTTCCTGTGCCTTGGGCCATTAGAACGTCATCTCATTTTCTGGGCTTAGTTTTGTCTGTCTTGTGCCTTTCTCCCCTTTCAGCAACTACTTAGAGGTTTCACTAGTCACAGCCAAAAGGAGGCTACTTTATTTTGTTTTAAAGTCGTTCCTTTGAACTAGAAATGATCATAATGAGTGAGTTAACCCAGAAGCAGAAAGAGTCAAATGGTAAATACTCACTTATATCTGCATACTAGCCCAAGGGGCATGTCCCATGAAAGCCTTCACTTACCAGGAAACTGGGACAGAGAGGAGGACATCCTACTGGGACTCTAGATGAGAGAAGCATGGGAGAATGGCAAAGTTGAAGGATCCAGAGGATCCTAGAAACCTACAAGAAGAACATTATGATAGGCAGATTTGGGCCCAGGGGTCCCGCTCAAACTATGGCACCAGCCAAGGACAATACAGGCCATAAACTTCAAACTCCTACCCAGGTCTAGCCAATGGACAGGACATTCTCCACAGTTGAGCAGAGAGTGGGGTCTGACTTTCACATGTACTCTGGTGCCTCATATTTGACCACAGCCCCTGAATGGGGAGACCTGGTGGCACTCAGAGGAAGGACAGCAGGCTACCAAGAAGAGACTTGATACCCTATGAGCATATACAGGGGGAGGTAATCCCCCTCAGTCACAGTCATAGGGGAGGGGAGTAAGGGGAAAATGGGAGGGAGGGAGGAATGGGAGGATACAAGGGAGGGGATAACCATTGAGATGTAATATGAATAAATTAATAAAATAAAATAAAAAGAAAGCAAAACCAAAAATAAATAAATAAATAAAATTGTTCCTTTTTTGTTCACTCTAAATAATACCTGGCTTGAATCGTGGAAGAAATCAAGGAGAAGGCCTAAGACCCGATGGCAATATGTCCTCAAAACTTAAGGTCAGTTAAGTTGGGGGTGAGTTTTGGGGGATGTTGTTGTTATTATTATCTGTTTTAAATGAAACAAGAGAAAGAGAAAAGTGAATAGCCCAGGAATCTGATTTCAAAACCCATAATTGACTAAAATAAATAAAATAAAAAGCATCTGTGGCAGAGTCTATGCTTTTATGTGACCATGAGGAACACGTGGGTTCACTGGCACTGTCATTAACCTCCAGTGACAGGTGTTGTTTAGTGAAAACCCGTAATGCTAACCAAGGAAAGAGGTGGTTGTTTCCAGACAGCCTGTGCAGAAGTTTGAAAGAAAATGGCCCCTATAGGCTCATAAGGAATGGCACTATTAGGAAGTGTGGCCTTCTTGGAGGAAGTGTGTCACTAGGGGGTGGGCTTTGAGGTCCAGGAAGCACAAATCCAGGCAGACTAGCTCATGATGTCTTTTTTGCTACCTGTAGAGCAAGAGGTAGAAATCTCGGCTGCCTCTCCAGCACCATGCTTCCTGCCATGATGATGATGGACTAAACCTCTGAAACTGTAAGACAATTAAACATTTTCCTTTATGAGAGTTGCAGTGGTCCCGGGGTCACTTCACAGAAATAGACAACCCAAACCTATAAATAATCAGAGACTAACTGGCATGTTAGAGGTCCTGTCTGGAATCTAGAAGCTGGACTACAAGGTGGTGATTACAGTTTTAAGGATTTAGTTTTCAGTATCTCCACAGAGAAGCTTAGGTAGAAGAAAATGACTGCGTTAGCTTTTTATTTGTGCCAGTGGAGATGAGGATAATTAGGGGAGAGAAATAGCATTCAAATATTGTGGTAGCAAATTTTTGGGACAGAATTAATTTTGCCGTATAATTTCTGGAGGCAGTTTGTACGACTCTTAGAATGTTATGCGTCTTACTCTGAAGAAAGTAATGAATTTGTGATTTTAATATGTTTGCCCCTCTGGGCATATTATGCCGGCAAGAATGCTAAGCACTGTCAGGTTAAGTCGCCAGCATGTGTTGTAGCCAAGAGAGAGCCTAGCAAACAGTCCTCCAGAAACACACTGTATGTGTTACACAGTTAGGCCAGCTTAGAGGTTGCTGCTGGGCACACCTCAGAGGCACTTCAGACACCCAGGATGAATGAATATATATTAATGGAACCTCCCATCTATACTGTGATTTCCACTAAGTAGACTTCAGGCACACATATTTGAAACACGTCCATCTGTGTGTATGTATGCATGTGTGTACATGTGTGTGTATGCGTGTGGGTGTGGGTGTGTACATGTGTGTCTGCACATGTGTGTGCTTGTGTGTGTGTAAGCAATCTGTAAAACTGTGAGCTAGGTAGAGATAGTGATATGCTGTAATTATTTCCATCTTCGTTGCCCAAAACAGTGTCATCCCTCTGTGTCTGCTTTCTGCCTCCATGCCTTCACTGAGCATTTCCTCATGACTGCTTTCTTTGTCATTCTTCAGCTGTCAACCTCCGCCAATCTCTGTGGAACTGACATTATTGACTGGCACCTCTTTCCTTCTAAGTTGTCAACACTTCATCTCTTTGCATCTCTTCTCGGTCACTTTCATTGGTTCATCTTCCTCTTGTCGCCTCTTAAGTGCTGCTGCTCCCCGAGGATCTGATCTTTTTAGAGTCTAGATTCTGGCTCTGTAATCTCACCTGCCACCTTAGCTTTCCCCCTCTCCATACTATCTCTGCCCCAGATCACAGCAACTGCTGCTAACTCCAGGTGTTAGGGGTTTTTGAGGGTTTTGTGTTTGTTTGTTTGTTTGTTTGTTTGTTTGTTTTTGCAGCCAATAATGAACCCTGCTCACATGCCTTTCATAGAAAACTTGGCACTCTACAGTCTAGAAGGGACAGCCCAAAAACCCACGTCAGCCCATTTTCCTTCCAGGGTGCATCACCTGAGCAAATAAGACCCTTTCTCCTTGGAACTCAAGAACAGAGACTTAGAAGTAGAAACTAGGAATTGCAAAGTCATCGGGAGTTGTTTCACACCACCTTGTCAGGAGAAAAATGAAGCAAACATCACGAGCAGTAATATTGCTGCAGTGAAAGATAGAAAGTACCTAGTTTTCTAGGCCAAACCTTCCAGTGTGGAGAGACCAAACTGCTCACTACCATTGGGATCTATGAGATTCATCTAAACCTAATAAGCTATGATGATACTAGCCAGCTCCATGGAGGTTTTGTCCCTCACTAATAACTTATCTTCTGTCTATCAGTTTCCTTGGTAGAGATATTACCTAGGTTTGTCTCTAGACTATGAAAATTTCTCAAACTTGCCATGTTCAGGCCAAGAACACCAACCTATGTATGACCGTGGGCAATCAGGCTAATGCTTCATAATGCAGAAGCTTAGAGACCTGGGATCAATTAACCTCAGACCTCTCCCTCACCCTTCACAGGAGTTCATTCTGACTTCTGCAGCCAGCCTTCATGACTGGATTTCTTCTGCATCTGTGATTTCTTGCTCGTGTTGTAGTAATTGCCTAAAATGTTCATGCTATAGGCAACATGAGCTCTCTCATTCCTAGCTAAAACATTTCAAAGACTCTCCCTTTATCACTTTAGAATAAAAGCCAAAAACCTTTTTCACATTCAAGACCCATTATGATCCCTCATGAAACCTTCCTTCTATATGTCACTTTTGCTGATCCAACAGCCCAGAGTTAATCACAGCTTTCACCCTCCACACCCACACTGTTAGATTCAGTGAGGTAGCCTCTCAAAACTGAATGACACCTTCTCTAGGAAGAGCTGGTAAGTGTCCCTTTGATGTGCCCCCAACAGCCTGTTGTCACACTTTTTAAAATTAATTTATTCAGATTACATCTCAATTGTTATCACCTTACTTGTATCCTCCTGTTCCTCCCTCCCTCCCTCTTTCACCCTATTCCACTCCCCTAGGTCTGTGACAGAAGGGGACCTCCTCCCCCATCATATGGTCACAGCCTATCAAGTCTCATCTTGGTAGCCTGCCTATTCTTTCTCTGAGTGCTACCAGGCCTCCCCACCAAGGGGAAGTGGTCAAATATGGGGCATCAGAGTTCATGTCAGAGTCAGTCCCCGCTCTCCACACAATGTGGATAATGTTCTGTCCATTGGCTAGATCTGAGTAGGAGTTCAATGCTTACTGCATGTATTGTCCTTGGTTGGTGCAATTGTCTTAGCAGTATAAAACCTTTTTTGTTTTATTAATTTGGAAAATTATTTTATATTTACATAGTATACATGTGGCAGAAATCATTATAAAATCCTGCACTGGATACAAATTGATGATATGTATCAGTAATAAATATAACACACAATTAAGTATTGTAATATAATGCATAATATTCATGCATTTAATTTTGATTATCATGGAGCTCAATAATACCTAAAGCCTATTCATAATCCACCACACCTGGCATGGCACTTATATTTCCGAAGTAAGCTTTAGTTCCACGTGGTACCACGTGCTCTTCATACCAGCCCTTGGAAAGTAGAGACTCAAGGATCAGAGCTTAAGGTCATCCTCCACTACAAAGGGGCTTAAAGGCCAGTCTGAACCACAAAACCCGTCTCAAAAAAACCAGTGAATAGAAAATAAAAGAAAGTAAAAGAAATCAATAGGCGGTCATCATTAAGCAGTAGAACACTTCGAAAATGTGTCGAACTATTGCAGTATTTTGGATTCAGTAAAACTCCAAATACTTCTCTCTCTCTCTCTTGGAAATTCTCTCTCTGAATCTTAAATCATGAACGGTGTTGAGGAAATTAATCTGCAGTCTCAAGTCAGCCACACTTACGTCATGCAGTTGCTGAAGAAGCAGTAGAGTGTTATTCCAGGAACCTTCAAGGCCTCATTGTAAGCTTTCTGCTTAGCAACAGGAAATCAGATTTTATCTCAAGTGTGATTTTAACCTCAATATTTAAACGTTTCCAGTAGTTTCTAGACTTCATACTTTAATCTCCCGCCATTTGAAGTATTCTGCTCAGATCACAGCTCTTCTGTGTAAACTGATTTCTCTATAAATCCCAGTCAAAATGACTTTCAATCCAAACACACACACACACACACACACACACACACACACACACACACACACACACACACACACATAGGTCTCTCATTCCTGTGGAATCTACTAGAAGTTAGCCTACTTAAGACTTCAAGCACCAAACATAAAATGACAAATTCTGGCAGGTCTGTGAAGGAAAAATCATACATTGTTGGTGAGAATGCAAGATAATACAGCCTTAGCAGAGATCATTATTGAGGCTCCTGAGCAAAGTACATGACCCAGTTACGCCATATCTAGGTGCCTATCTAAAGGAAATGAAAGCAGCACATCAAAGAGATGCCTCCTCTCCCCTGCTTGCTGCAGGACTAGTCACAGTAGCTAAGTTATACAATCAACCCAGGGCCCATCAGCAGATTAATAGACAAAAGAAAATGTGCTGGCTGTGTCTACACACTGTGCAGCAAAATAGGTGGCTTTGGGAGGCCTTAACTGAGGTAAACCAGACATGAAAGGACAAACAAGCACAGTGTGTTCTCTTTCTCATGTAAAAGTAGCCAGCCTGAATGTGCAATAGTAATAAATAGAGGCTTGGAAGATGGAGGCAGAGTAAATAAAGGAGAACTGGGTCAGGGCATACTGTACATGCACTGAAATCCCTCACTTAATTCCATTGACATGTGTGTGAATACATACTATAAACGGTAACTTAGAATAAGACTTCAGGTCCCAATAATTCTAAGTAAAGTTCTCCACAAAACTTAAAATAAGGATGATGTTTCTATCTGCACTAATGAAGAACATAGGTCATTGGAAAGAAAGTACTAACTCTGAACACTGCACATGGGCCTAACACCCTAGTCATCTCAGATCTTTCAGGTCTGTGGAACGGGTTAGAGAGTCAAGGAGTGGGGTATAATTAATGTAACAGGTGATGGGGACTTGTTTGGGGACAAATTGTGAGGTGCCTGCTCTAAGAGGCTCCCAGAACTTCTTCTGTCCTAAGGATAGGTCATAGTATTTTCAGAGCCTTCTCTTCCTGTCTCTTCCCAGTGAGCATCTGTCAACTGAGAAGGCTTTCATGTGGAATCCAGGTGGGTGGTTTCAGTTCAAATTTTTTCGGTGTCTCTAAGCTCCCTAGCGCTGCAGCAAACTTTGCATCTTCAAATGTGCATTTGTGTACAAACTTTTGCGCTCTCCAATGCCCAGTCTGAATTGTTACTGGCCGAATGAGCTGGTGTCATCAAAGGCATTACTATCAGAGCACTTACTCCTTAGCCGGCATCAGCATACCTCAAGTTGTGAGTCTTTTTCATAGATGATATTGGACTAGAGGCAATGACAATTTCTACACAGTAAAACAGATAGACTGCTTCCCTGTGCTAAGAGGGAACAGATTACCTGGCTAGTGCTCTAAATTGAAATAACCTTCCTAATGAAAATGAGCACACATAGATGTCTTACCATCCTTTGGGTCACATAGCCTAAAATTCAGAGAGGAAGTCTAGTTTACGTTTCTTCTAATTTACCATATTCCTTCACAATTTGCCCACCCCTCCGAGGAAAATGCACATCTACCAAGACTTTTAAGTCACATGACTCATGATTCTGAGTCACAGGCTGATTCATCCTACCAATAGCTAGCCCTCCCATCTTGTAATCAGGCCTCTAATTCCACTGGTAATTCAGAAGTGAGCTTGCAGCTGGTGTGTATCACCAGTATTGTTTGTTGTTAAAAGCATGTCAAGAATACCATCTGCATTTTTTTTTCTTTTTAACAAAGCTTTTACTGAAATAAGAACTTATCAGAGATGTATAATGGAAAAGCAATACTTTTAAATGGAACTTAAAGTTTCCAGTTAATATTTTAATGATTGAGTCTTCATTTGGCTCAACTTCACTTTTATTTTGGCCCAAACATTGAGGGTTTTTTTTTTTTTAATATTCTGACTAAATCAAACACCATTACCTCCAAAAAAAAAAAAAAAAAAAAAAAAAAAAAAGCCTTAGCAACAATCAGAAAAAAAAAATAGTAAGTTTCTTATATTTTGGGGAGTTAAGAACAAAACAAAGTAAGTAGTGAAAGTAAAACTCTTTCATAATTCAGACATCTCTGAGCTTTATGCCTCCCCCCAGATTTTTTAAGACAGGTCTCTGTAATTTCCCCTACCAAAACCTCAGGAAAAGAACAGGCTTCTGGTGTCCAATTATCACTCACAAATGTCCTCTTCCGGGTGTCTGGATCTGTTCATGTTGGGTAATTCCAGCCTTGTTTCAGAATAAGAAATGTAACCCCCTCCTCCCAACCCGCGGCAGAGTTCAAAGATGTCTTTGGGAGGAACTGGCCTCAAAAGGCCAAAAAGCAGAAGGTGAGAGACTGGCCAACGTTCAGCACTAAATGGAAGCTCTACATCACTTCCTCTTTCCCCATGGCTCAGAGATCGGTGTGGAAGGAGAGGAGAGCAAAGGTGATGGATTGCTACAAGTCTTCTAGACGCAGCAAGGCCACTGCACGTATGATCTCACAGTGGTTGTGGCAACAGGCAAAAGACCTGTGCAAGCTCCAGCCAGACCAAATCCCAGTATGAATATGGAATGTGGGCACAAAAATCCCATTCTTAGCCAAGGAGCTGTTGGCAACTGAGGACTGCCAGAAGACGGATAATCCGTTTTCCTTAAGACTATAGCCTCTGGGTAGCTCTGTAAGACCATGCACCATTGGAAGGCCACACATTGAGACTATACATAGGCAGCACAAATTAGATTTTATTTGCTTGGTTTAAAAAAAAAAAGTAGAACATCCTAGGGAGATGGCTCAGTGGTTCAGAGCACTGGCTGTTGTTCCAGAAGACCTGAGTTCAGTTTCCAACACCTGTATGACAATTCATAACCATCTGTAAGTGCAGTCCCAGGGGATACGATGACCTCTTCTGGTTCCTGTGAACACCAGGCAAGAGAGGGTACGAAGTCATGCATGCAGGAATACCCACACCTATTTTTAAAATACAGGAATAGACTTTGGAAAGCACGGCCACAATGGCAGCATGGCCGCAATAACATTCGGGAAAAATAGAACACAAAGTCAGGTGGGTAGGGAAGTGGGGTGAGTCTGAGAGAAGCTGGAAGTACAGTGTATATGATTAAGACATATTATACGAAGTTCTGAAATAATAATTTCAAAACCTCATAATGTTGAGACTCATTGGTCCTGGGGCCAAAGAATCAGAATTCCCCATGTGCTTTGTAGACTTTCAGAAATTAAGGCTCCACCCGCCAGCCCACTGCATCCCAATAATAACTTTAATGAATTCTCCAAGTTGTTTGTCTGTACACGGAAGGGTGAGAGTCACCACTGGCAGTTTGTTACTATGCAGTCTCACTCAGCCTTTCTACCTGTGAGCTACCAGAATAGGTTAAGAGCATAAATCCAAATTAGGCTACACCCAAGTAGCCTGGCTTGCTTTCATAAAGTCCCAAAATGTGGGGATAAAGAAACACTTTCATGACTTCGCTCTAAGAGTTGAGAGCTTGCTGATTCATCCTATCAAATAGCTAGCTCTCTCATCTTAGAGCCTGGGCCTTTAACTCACCTGGTGATTCGGAAGTGAGCACAGCTACCATCTATCACCATTACTGTTAGCTATTAAGAACCAGGCCACGTTGTTTCTGTTCACAATTGCATTATACGTCTCAGTGCAGACTAGAGTGTGTTTTGTCTCTCATTCCATGACCAAATGGCTCCTGCCAACTCTTTTTCATCTGGCTTATCGCTACAGCCGCGGAGCCTAGCAAAGCCCCAAGATTGATATCATCTTTCTGGATTCGCATAAGTTACTAAATTAATAGTTCCTATTTATCAAGACCTCACCTGCATTAACTTACTGGAGCCTCAAAACAACACTGAACTATGGATCCTTCCGCCACCACCCCCATTTTAGAGATTTAGGAGCTGATCATTGGGGAAGGCAAATAACTCCCATCAAGTCCTGAGGCAGCAGCTGAGCAGGAAAGTAGAAGTTATGTCTCCACCAAGTGCTTAAGGCACAGCATTTCTGCTTTTCACAGCTTGTCCTGCAGGGGTCCTGGGGAGATGACTCACCACTAAGATGCTTACAGTGCAAGTGTGAGGATACAGGTTCTACAGCCAGCATCCATGCAGAAGCAGGAACTAAGCATCCACCTATAGTCCCAGTGCTGAGGAATCAGAGACAGGAGGATCCGTGAAGCTTACTGGCCAGCCAGCCCAGCCAAATTGACAAAAACCTAGGTCCAGTGAGAGACAGTGTCTCAGAAAGTACTGCAGAGAGTGGTTGAGGAGGACAACTGATACGAGTGGCTAGCTTCCACACATATGCGCTCCCACAAATATGTACACGCACACAGACAACACGCAGTCCTGCAAGGGAGGTATTGTAGACAGATGAGAACACTCCGTTAGCCTGAACAGAGTGATGCTTGCGTTCTGCCCTTCATTCATGCTGTCTTCTGTTCGCCTTCCATGTTGCAAATCTCCCAGCTTTTCCTAATGAGCTGGGTATGGCATCTCAACTAAATACAGCTAGAATTCAGAAGCTTAGTTTCCTCTGTCATTGTAATAAAGGTAATAACAGCACACTTCCCACCTCTCCCTCCATCCACATGCAGCATGTTTGTGGTGGTTTTTTTTGTTTGTTTGTTTGTTTGTTTGTTTGTTTGTTTGTTTAGTATAACCAGCTTGGTGTATTTCATAAGACTTGGATTTCAGCTCTGTCCATATATGTATCTTGATACATACAAGTCACATTGTGCATATGGGCTTAGATGAAGTCTGAACATACATATGTCTACCAACGTGACTGTCAGGAAGGGTTCCTCACTCCCTAGGCAGAAGCCATATTTGAGCCATTAGTATTCTGGTCAGAGACGAAACCTCCCTTGCCGAGCTGTGGTAGGAGGGACTGCAGCTTTGTGCACTATAAATAGTGATCTTTATTAAAATGTTGAGAAATGGGAGAGAGGTAGGGGTAAAGGGGTTGCCATGACAACTCAACCATTACCTCAGCTTTCGAAGAGTGGGGAAGACTAGGGAATAGTAAATAAAGGGGAAAATAGAGGCACCTAAATAGCATGTGATCACAGTGGAATGAGATAGAGTAGAGAGACTAATTTCTTTCTTTCTTTCTTTCTTTCTTTCTTTTCTTTCTTCTTTCTTTATCTTTTTCTTTCTTTTTTTTTTCTTTTCTTTCTTTTTCTACTTTCTT